>NW_028280910.1:300000-600000 GCF_059751285.1 Brachycentrus maculatus
CTCACCCCCTGTGGTACATGCGACATGAAACACGTTCATTCTTTGCGATTTACCGGATATATTATTGTTTCATAATGCATTCATTGTTTGCAAATATATTTTGTACATTAAAAGCATTGTTAATTTTGTGGTATGGTAATATAACATTCTCCTTATCATTATAGTTCACTTTGTGAAAGTGGTATTACACAAAGTGACGATGAATGATAAGGAGAGTGTTTGCAAATATCTTTCTGTCGTCATAGTCTTTCTTTGTTGCAGTCAAATATTAGTTCGTCCATTTTATGAAACAGTTTATATTACTTACATTTTTTCACCTTGAATTGTTTGAATTTACGCACGCCTGTCTATATATTAAAAAAATACTACTTCTACTTACGAACAGTACATCTGAAACCTCTTCCTTTTGTGCTTTTGTAAAAGTTAAAGGCATTGATATTGTTGAAACTCTCCTCTGTAAAATTTTCATTTTATATTTTGACATCTCAACATACATGAAGAAGAATATATATGGAAGTCTGGATATTTTTCGGAACTCGTACATATATCATATAATTCTCACGTCGCTTCATGGGTAAAAATAAATAAATACCCATGCAAAAAATGCTATTATTGAAGGTACTATGATAAATCGAAGACGAGTAAAATACTCGTAACAGGGTTGCATTTGTTTGGTGTTTTTTCGTATGCTAAAAATAGCCGTTGTTAAATTGTATACATATAAAAGTTATATTTACATCTCAACAGATGAAATAGGATATAGATGTCTAAGACACTTGCAAAATTCAATCGTGTTACTGATAACGTGTTTTGCTAAGCTTTCAAATACGTTGAGTATAGCTGAAAATACCCCTAGAATCAGAAACAATGGTCACTCAAATTAATACAAAGCGTACACTGAAATTACAGAAATCTTCACTATAACACCTGTATCATTATTAAAATAGATAACGTAATGGCGAACGATAATGGTTCTTATTGCGAAACTCGGTAAGAATGAAAATTATCTGATGATTTCGATTATTGCGCTGATCGGGACATAGCGTTTTGCTGTGATTTATTTACTATGTTCCTTATCATAACAAATAGTGATCGATTGAATCTTTTAAACCCTCATGATTGTAAAAAAATTAAAAATTATTAATATATTTTTATTCTATTATATTTGGAAATTTATCAGATCAGTTACAGTAAATTAAACACATACATATTATATGAGTACATATTAAAAAATAAGTATACTTTACTTGTACTTTTCCAAGTAAAAAAATTCACTCTTGTTCCTGCATTTGTGAAGATAGCTGGAAGAGGGACGGGAGGGAGGAAAAAGGGAATGGAGAGAGGTCAAAGCTCAAGTCAAAGACAATTATACGAAACGAGGGACACACCATGATATCAATATTGACTAATATTGTAATTATTATTACTTATATAATGATCTCAGCGCTGAGTTGAATAAACCCAAATCTCCATATTCATAGCTAACCAATTTCGATGAACGATAAATATAGGATTTTTGTTTAGATATTGTTCTACTCGTGGGAAGTGCTAATGTGTCAATTGCCCTAATAATTCGACTTGGAATTCTAAAACATATACATTCTAGCAATTCTGACGAGTCAATTTGCCAATTGAGCAATTTAAGAAGTATGATTACATGTTATCTGCGATCATCCAGAGAGTTCACTTTGAGGAAGATATGGACGATAGTGTTTGTAGATGGGGTAATAAATATATCCTATGGCTTAGCCTAAAATACACATACTTATAGCTATTTAATTATATGATTTTATCTGTTATTATGTTGTGACACTGATTCTCATGTAATCTAAGTACAGCTGTATGCAAATTTCACTTGTCATGTTCTCGTTCGGGCATATAATTGGCTTCTTATCGCTTTGTTTCCTCATTTGGCATATTTATTTTAAAAATACATGTATTTGAAATCATCTCTGTGATATTTATTTTTTATTTTTTTATTTTATTTCTTCAGTTAGTTAATATTACATTTAATACAAACTATTTCTTACACTTAATTTACATTATATGTATATGTATTTACATATTCTTACAGTAAACAAAACATTTATTTATATTATATATTGTATGAAGTTATAAAAACAAAATTAAAAGAATACCAGCCATTTGGTGATTCTAGCGTCCAATCGTGAGAAATAGTAATCCCTTAGGTCCTGCTCGCACGGGCGAAAATACTTTCTACCGTTCCTCGCGTCTGCGTCTTCCCGGTTCGTCCCGTCGGCGAGCGATGACCTCTGCCATTATTCGGGTGCTGTTGATTTATTAGGCGCTGTTCGGCGCCCAACGTGGGGCCTTTCCATTGCTATAATTTACAATTCGCGCCGTGACAGCTTTACTGTCCGACATTAAATTGCAGTACGGATTACGTACTTACTTATTGGCAAACCGACATGATGCACTTATGCCCCTCGCTGGCACGCTGGCGCCAGCGGATGATGTACCATCTCGCACGATGCGACCTGCTTCCTTTTCCATCAGGGAGCATCGTTAACATTTACAGTTACCTACCCATATACTGTAATCTATTTTTGAAAATCACTATAAGCCTTTTTTGTAATTTTACTTAACATAAACTATGGGCATGCGAATCAAATGTGTGAAGAAAGAATAGGAAAACTAGTAGTTCTTAACACTTTCCTTATCATTCATCGTTCACATTGTGTAATACCACTTTTAAAGTGGGATCACATAAAGTGAACGATGAATGATTAGGAGAGTGTTATACTACCATACCGCAAAGTGCGTTTAATATTTAAATAAAATATAATAGTAGCAGGTCAGGAGTCGGAAAAATCAGCGGGTATGTGTGAAGAGTAAATTGATGTGGAAGAGGCAAAAATTATTTGCAAAGATAGATTTGCGTGGCGTTCTATTTTCTCTACCTACCTTGTAGAGAACCGGTGTGATGATTAGTAAGTTAGTTCATTATAAACAATTGTTTTATCGATTTTGCCAGAATAACAATCTCTGCGCAATGTTATTTTATTTTTCTTTGATTCACCGCCTTCGGCTTTATTTGCACTGATAACGAGATTTTATGTGATTTGTATCTTTTATCTCGCGATTTGGTGCTATTTTGTGTTGCTATTGAGTGCTAATTGCTCCGTTATCTCGCTCCAAATGGTGTTCTCAGATTGTGAAAACTTTCCTTGGAAGAATGCTCTTTACACTTGTCGCTCGCACCAGCCGAAGCCATATTCTCAATTCGTTAGCAATGACTGGTAATAAAATTCATCGCCGGGATATGTTTCCTCTCGGGCTTTCTCCCTTCACTCCGTCAGAGTTGACGTCTGATTTTTTAATTAGCATCTCGAACCATACAGCATTATTTACAACATTTTGAGTGTGTCCAAATACTTGTTCACTAATCTGGATTGTCTATGACAGTCATAAGCCCCGTAAATGCCCAGACTTCCATATTCTTCTTCATCTACGTTGAGATGTCTGAAAATAATATACAGCACTATCATGTTGGGCGTGTCCACCGCCAACTACAGTTAGTTCTTTAATGACTTTGGGTGGTTTGATAATGTCACGATCGCTGCAGTAAGGCAGTCAGGCTCGGATGCCCCTAACCAGGCAATCATTATCCTATTGTGCAACTCATCATACAACGTGAGCGGCATTTTCCGCTCGCAGATCGTATTCAATATTTTTAATCGATTGATCGTTTCATTGTTACCTATATTTAGTCGATTTTAGTTTTGTGCTAAACTTTCTTGGTGGGACTGTATTTTATATAATAAAATAACAAGTTATACACACATTATTTTAACCAATGAATACATAATTTAAATTTACATGAAAAAAACGTATTTCTATGTAAAATAAAATTGTAAAAATCGGCAAAACTGACATTGCTTCAAAGCTTTTGTTTATGTTTTATTCAAGATTTCAATTAAAAAGTAGCAAGTATTTGTACAAATAAGTATATCTTTTTTATTTTAATTTATATTTTTTTAAATTTTGTTTGAATTCTGTGAGCACTCTCTGTCCACCGTACAAACAATAACATTCGTAGAATTATTAACCAGCCGACGTATTACTTATTGCTGAATATAATTTACAAAAACATATAATAATCGTATTGGTAATGTATAAATTCCGCAATTCCTCTAGTATTGCATAATTCATAAATTATGTGGACTTATGCGAGTAATTTCATAAGTCCTCATAAAATTCCGCATAAAAGATCTGTTTATTCGCCGAGTGTAAAGCATATGTAGGTACATTGGTACGGAGGTCAGTGAGTAGGGACCATTCTCCATAGACTGCGTACTAGGTAGTTTTCACCCGCCGCACTAAAGGAAAACTCGATTGTGACTCATTGAGTTTCCCAGCGCGTACGACGATTCTGAGAAACGGTACGCATCTCTTATCAACTCTTGAACTACTTAATAAAGCACAATATCAATGACTCGTTAGAAAATAATCATTCAACTCTGATAAGATTTAAAATAAGCACTCTCCATTAATCTATCCATTAATAGATTTATCTATCCATTAATAAATTGCCGTGAAACGTAATTTTCCAATCGAAATAAATGATACCACTATTTCTTAAAATCTATTGTAATACAGGTTTCCATGTATCATTTTTAAACACCGTATACGGTACTTGAAAATGATGCGGAATGCACCGAAACACATATTACATACTATAGATTCTAAGAAAGAATGGTATTTTACATAGTGAAATTTATATTTATAATTATTTCCTTTTAAATGAACATATTCCATAAATATTAAAGCAATTACTACTATTAATATTAATATAATATTAATATATTTAAAGCATATTCTACTCGAGATCATATTAATTTATTGACATGATGGTTAGAAAATCATGCTGAATGCATCATAACACGTGTCACAATAGACTTTAAGAAATAGCGGATTTACCAAGTGAAATTTAAATTGAAAATGAATATATATTAACACAATGTGACTGCAGAATCAATTAATTAATGATAAATTTTATTTCATTTCAGATGGTATTTCCGAAAGATCAAAAGGATCGAGGCAGAGAAGAAGCTCTTGTTACCTGAAAATGAACATGGCGCCTTCCTTATCAGAGACTCCGAGAGCAGACACAACGACTTCTCCCTGTCAGGTAATTCCGATAAATATTAATCAAATTATTCTTTAAGTCACTAAGGTCAAGACCTTACAAGTCTTTACTAGTAAAGCGTTTAGACGTCGAAACAATAAATATTTGAAAACCGGAAATAAATGGGTGCAAAAATCTCCCCCTCCCCTACATTCATTTGAGATTTTGACATCTTAACATATGTAGGTGAAGAAGAATATAGACTATATATGTATATTAATGTCAAATCAAACACTGATTTTTTTGAGTCTACTAAGTTTTATTTTACTGTTAACACATTTAAACCATTGTGACAATTGTTTCGCCTAGTTTTGGCATTTTAAAACATTCGTTTTTTCAATGTTGTGGCATTTTCAAACGAATGCCATAACATTCGTTTGAAGAAGAATATTATATATAGAAGTCTGGGCATTTACGGGGTTTACGACCATCATAGGCTTAAGTGATCATGTTCCAAGCGTGTAAAGTGATCACTTAAACCAGCCTATGACGCTCGAAAGCCCCATAAATGCCCAGACTTCCATATTCTTCGTCATCTATGTAAATGAAGAAGAATATAGAAAGATGATGCAAAAAATAATATTTAAAAAAAAAACAGATTGTTGCTGTTTTCCAATGACCGCCACGCTACTCAAATTTTTGGAACTTGTATTTTGATCCAAATCCATGTTCGCATCAGATTTGTGAACAAGTATTCGGACATGTTGCGGAAGAAATGGCCCATTTCCGAATCCCGTGTACGAAATGTGTTCTGTTTTCAGTTCGCGACGGCGACACCGTGAAGCACTACCGCATCCGGCAGCTGGACGAAGGAGGCTTCTTCATCGCCCGCAGGACCACCTTCCGGACCCTGCAGGAGCTGGTGGAGCACTACAGCCGAGATGCCGACGGACTCTGCGTCAGCCTCAGCAAACCCTGCGTACAGGTAAGCCACAAGACCCAACCACATTTAAATAAATATATATTGATAAGTTGCCCTAGAAATTTCTCATTGCCTATTATGTACAAGGATTTAACCCTTAAATGCATACCGTGTTGTAATTCTTCAACAACAATTTCGTGTCAGTTAAAAACATCCTTTAGTCTATTTTTTTAATATTTAAAGCATCTACTTTGTGAATCATTGTAACATACTATTTGGAAAAATAAAAATACTCTGTTTTTTGATCCACTAAATTTTTTAAAATTAAAAACCAACTAGTTTCGGCAACAGGTTGTTTCCGAAACTAGTTGGTTTTTAATATAAAAAGTGAGTGGATAAAAAAATGTCTTTTTATTTCTTCAAACAATACATCGTTTAGTCTCCTGGAATTGTTATAATTTACACTGTTGCATATTCATCATACACGTACAAGAATTAAGTCAGCCTTTTATAACTATATGGCGCTGTGAGTACTTTCTTGGCGTTTAATTATTGTTAGAGATTTTTTTAAATTGAAAAATAAAAAATTATCATGCATTTAAGGGTTAAAACATATTTTGTTTGTGTCTTATAAATGATATGGTTTTTTTTAAACTCCTTTTAATAACTCTTTTCAAAACTGTATATTTATTTCGATAAAAAACTTATTTTTTCAATACAAAACGGTGTTTTAAGCAAGTAATTCAATTGCGTTAAATGTTACCTGGGTTTGAAAAAAAATAAGTTACGATTTATCCAATACTAGGCCTTAAGGAAAATGCATCGTCAATACAACTGGCTCTGCAATACGATGTGGATAAATCGTCAGCTTATTATATAATAATTGCAATAATTTACATAACTTTTAGTGTCAGATTGACCCCTGAATGCCTAAACAAGGTTGGCAAGTCGCTATTTATTTTCCTAGATTCAATGTGAAATTTGACCCTCGCAAGTGTGTTTGAGTGTTTTATACATATTATTATACAATATTATTATAGAAAATACTGCAGTAATATGATCGAATTCGGTCTTGACGTGTGTAATCAAAATATTATGATATTTTGAAAGGAAATTAATCAAACAAAATAGTATTGTTTTTTGACATCTCATCAAAGATGAAGAAGAATATGGAAGTCTGGGCATTTACGGGGCTGACGACCGTCATAGGCGGGTTTAAGTGATCACTTTACACACGTGTAACATTCACCAATTCTACCCATTATTGACAACCACACTACTCAAATACTTGGAAGTTCTATATATATGAACCAATTTAGAAACCTTGTTCTTGTCAATAATGGGTAGAATTGGTGAATGTTACACGTGTGTAAAGTGATCACTTAAACCAGCCTATGACGGTCGTCAGCCCCGTAAATGCCCAGACTTCCATATTCTTCTTCATCTTTGATGAGATGTCAAAAAACAATATGAAAATAACTCCTCTAATTGGAGATAATCCAGATTTTGTGAACAAGTATTTGGACACACTCAAAATGTTGTAAACAAAATAGTCATGTACACGAAGTATCTAGATGTAGTAAATAATGCCGTTCAAAGAATGTGTTGGCTAGCTTCCAACCAACAAACCTAAAATGACCCAACCTAACCTGAGCTTGACAGGTTAGTCTAGCTCTAGCACAGATTAAAATCGTTGAAGTGGTCATGGTACTAATTTGTACCGTGTCCACTTCAACGATTCAAAAATCTCCATGCCCCAATATTTTTTTTACCTAACAAATACAAAACATTTTTTTTTCAATTTTTTATTTACTTAACTTTTTGTAAAACTGCTTCGAAAAAAATGCAAGATATACTATTATTATTTCATTTTAATAAATAAATAACTTGCACATATATTATTATTACATCGCTACTCGAAAGAAAATAAGTGAAGTAGAAAGATTTTTATGTACAGCACTAATTTGGAGAATGCATTTTTCGACAACAATGTAACCAATATTAATGATTTGCGCATTGCCCCCCAAGGCATTCAAATTGCCCCCCGGCGGGGCGATTTGAATATACCGGTGTTTGAAAACGATGCGGAATACATCAAAACCCGTATCACAATACATTTCAAGAAAAAGTGGTATATACCAGGTAAAACTTAAATTGAAAACGGATAGATATTACCTCAAAGCAATTGCCGAATCAATTAATGAAATATAATCATGAGATTAAAATCACTTACGTATTTTTATTTTAAACCTCTTAGTAAATGACTTTCCAAGCACCAAATGCGCTAATTACTACACTACGGATGCGGACATATTTTAAAACACTTAAATGTTATCTTGTTGGGAAATACAAAAACTACGAATTAATTTTTAATTTAATGACATTTATAGTAAAATTATCGATTAAAAACATTCAAAACTAATTTGAGTAAAATGTTTACACTATTTTTACGATCACAAGCAAACATTTTCTAATTCATTATAATATTTCAATAAATTATACCTCGCAGGTTACCTTTTGCGAATAATAAATTTATTTACCTCTGACTGGTTTTGGTACATAGCTTGAGAGGGGTCATTGAATTTTAAATTGCATTTTGTAATAATTGTCCTCAAAACTGTTTGTATAATTTGATTTAAGTATCTATTTTATCCTTCAAACAACACCTGTTAAACTCACTCCTCAATGTCGATCTGATCTGGTATGGTTTTTCATTTTATCACACGAATTGAGGTGCGCAAGTGTTAAAAACTTTTTTATAATAGTTGTCGTTTTCTGTAAAATCGCGGTTAATAATTTTTCTTACATCGATAAATTTTTCTTAATAAGTTTATTATTAAAAATATAAATGTATAATATAAGTAAAGGAAAGAATTCTGTGTTGTATTTTTAAGAATTACCTTTTGTTTGTTAAAAATACATCGACAATACAATCAGGGTTATTTTGTGAAGAAAAATAACATTGCTGCTTCCAGATGTGAGAAGAAAATACACATTGAACCAACAAAAAATGTATTTGTAGAAATAAATATTTTGAAAATTTTTAACAGTCAAAATGATTAATTAGGACACGTAAATCAAACAATATTACCATTTTTTTCTTAAATAAAACCAAATTACCAATGGCCACTACTCAGTTCACCCTTGGTCTATATAAAAGTTGTCGAGCAGGTTTCTCCCAGAAGTTATTTCTAATATTGTCAAATTGTCGCTGGATGTAGTCAATATCCGAGTATGTTTAAAATAAAATATGTAAATGAGTATCATGAACGCGATTCTCACGCCGATTTCTGGTTTCGTTTACACTTGCAACGGTAGATCTGACTTCATAACATTGAACTTGAAACTCGGTTTCTTCTCGAGTTACAACTTTGTACTACATATAATGACATTATTATAAAACTATCGTATTACGTAACTCTTTTTTAAGTTCGTACGATTGCGCCCTATTGTGTTATTTCAGTTATTTTCAGTTCAGTTTTACTGTATGAAAAACAAACCATTTTTTAAAAATCCGTCGTGGGTCGCTTCATTTTTTAATAAAACCAAGCGCTTCAGGGGATACAACGCAACACAAAATTCAACCATCCCCGATTTTTTATACAAGAATGTATGTTGGATTTCTTTTGTTTTTTAGAATATGTATAAAAATATCTTTTTATATTTTTTTCAACTCCTAACCTTTCAGTAACTCTTTTCTTTTCATAACCATATAACTATTTCGAAGGAAAACTATTTTTTTCTATGCAAAAACGGTATTTTAAGAAAAAATTAATTACGTAAAATGTTACCTGAATTTAGAGAAAATTAAGCCGTGACTTAACGAATACTGGGCCTTGATAATCATTGCCTTAATGGATTTTGCGATTATGTTTATTACTTAGGCGAGAATTTAAACGTCCAAAGTATAATCTGCCATATTTTGATTAGCTATTCTTATTAACAGATAAAAATAAGAATAGTATCGGTAGTCTGATGTTTTTTATTATTTCCGTTTATTCGCTTTTAAAATAAATATTATTTTTGGTTATTGTTATATTGGCTCGAATTGTTGTGCAGCCGTCATTTTTATTGTCCGTTTGTTTTTTGTAGAGAAAAATGTCTCTTATTTCATGTTTATTTTGCATTTATTTTCATGTCTGTTATGTCATGACGTCGTATCGCCATTCAGGAGTTGGATGAGGTATGTGTGGTGCTCCCTTAATAGCCATCCTTTAAATGTATCAACTCGAAGATCCATTTAGTACACCCGTTACATAGAACTGCCTGCCTGGTATTAGTCGAAAAACTTAGTCCATGTTAGAATTACATCATGCTGCACATTACGTTCATTTTTATATTGTATTTATCATTTCAAATTCACGAAGCGTTACTTTGTGTTATTTGAGTTAAAATAATGATGTGATAGGTAGTAGTAGCCACCCAAGTCGTTAAGATTTCAAGAAATAGTCGTATTTACCAAGTAAATTAAATTAAATTAAAAATAATAATAAAATGTTTTGTATGACATATTGATTTGTGCGTTGTCGTGTGTAACGTTACTGTTATTCTGTATTTGGTCATATAACTTATGTGTATATTTAAATTTCACTAATAAATTAATTCATTAATCATTCAGGTCTGTATAATAACATATATTTCAGGTATTCTGCTGCTATTGAGTTGAGAACATTAAAATTTTAAAATGTCCTAGTAAGGGTTCGAAATTCCTATTAAATAAGAAGAAAAATGATAAACTGCGTGCAACACAAATAAAATCATTGATTTTTCGATGCTCGTCTCGCTCGAGGTGCATTACGGGGAAGGGTAGATAGTCTGTACTGGGTACACTGACCTTCGAGATGGATTTTTCAAGTTTCAAAATATTGCTGTAAATATTTTAACCATATTTCTAAAGCGATCAATTTGCGGTTCTATAAATAATAATAAATTTGGAAAGTATATATAGCGCCATTTTCGTAAAATCCTCAAAGGCGCTTCACTATGAATGAATTGGGGAAAATAAGTTTTTTTTCTAAAGATCATTTCACTCTCACTATTTCTAACCACTGTTGGAAGAGCATTCTACGCCATCGGCCCTACAACAGCAAGGCACGCTTGCCAAATTTATTGCGCTGGTTGCGAGCTTGTAAGATCACTTTGCCCATGGCAGTTGTCGTAGCCGATCGAAGCGCGAGACGTCTATAAGCCAATTCGTCTGAAATACACAGCTCTTTTAGATACTCTGGAGCCGTATTATGTATTAAATTATACATATTTTTTTTGAAATTAAACACTTGAATATACCACTTTAATGAGTTTTATTTATATATACGACTAGTTTCGAAAACTTACAGATGTTTTCATCTTCTGGTACAAAGTATTACAAGTTTTAATTTGTACCAGAAGATGAAAACATCTGTAAGTTTTCGAAACTAGTCGTATATATAAATAAAACTCATTAAAGTGGTATATTCAAGTGTTTAATTTAAAAAAAAAAGAATCAACATGTCATTCCACAAAGTTCATGCCGAATCAATAAATAATTTAATTTATACATGTGTAGACTAGAGCAGAGTAGAGTTTATACTCAACCTTTTCGGAAAAACGAAACCAATGCAGTTGGTAAAGTAGTAAGGGTGATGTCAGTGAATATAAATTTATAAAAATTACAAAATGTTTAAGAACCACAGTATTCGTTAAGTCCCAACTTAATTTTCCCTCAATCCAGGTAAAATTTTACGTAATTGTTTTTTTTTTAAAACACCGTTTTTGCATTGAAAAAAAAAATTCGTTTTAATCCATACCACCTGACGTTATCTTTATCGATAATGTGCAATATTTATGCCCAAATGTCATCTATTGTCACCAGCTAAGTTAGCTCTCCCAGTACACAGACTTCAATTTGAACGTTTTTAACACTTTAGTTTTGTTGTTTTTTACGTTATGTACAGTATTTAAAATGTGACAATGTTTGGTACATTTTTGAAATAGTACTCTTAACCGAACCCGATAGTGCATTGGGCACTACATCATATAAAAGCAGTGTTGTCTTGATCCTTAACACACGAAGGAAAGGTGGTCAGCCCTCCGCATCAGGTACCAGTCCAGGGTAATATTGAATAAATATTAGAGTGAAAAAATCACTTATACATATTTATTTGACCCCCTGTAAATCGAACCCGGGACCTCCAGTACGGTAGCCGAGCGTGCTGACCCTTACACTACCATCATTGAATCATCCAAAATTATCAAGAATTTCTCTAGACCATTTTTTGCGGTTTTTTGTCCGTGCGTCATTGACGGGGTTGGTCCGCGCGTCATTGGCGGATTACGCGGTTTATCGGGATATCACGAATGGTGTATTTTATCATTGGAACTTTTTATCCCTAAAGCGTATTTATCAATATCCATATTTAATCAAAGATTTTTCTTGGAATCGCTTTACGATTCATAAAAAAAAATCAAGAAATAAATAAGCGTTAACACACTGAGGTTAACCTAATGCTAGAGTTGCGGTCATAATTTCTAAAATGATAAAGCTAAACGCATTTCAATTTTTTTATTTATTAATTGTTATTATTATTTTGTTTGTTAATACAAATAAGACTTGATACTGGCAGAAACATCCTCTCACTGGATGACTGCCAAATAAAAAAATAATTGAAATCGAAAATATTTTTTTTTCAAAAATAGTACTATTTTTTTTAATTGACGATTTGAATTTAGCTTTTTTACGTGTGACTTCACACATTGTTGCGCTCAGAAAATAAACGCTTTAAGCATTCCGTAAAATTAAAATAAAATAAAATCTTTTTTATTTTGCTGATAATATTCAATATTTATTGTAGTATTTTTTTGATATTCAAAATATTCATGATGTATTTATTATTCTTTTTCAGCATCTCTTTAAAAATTTATATTCTGACTTTAAAATAAAACACATTAAAGCCCATTGAATTAAAGTACAAATAAAACACATTGCCCAAAGCAGCAAATGGTATTTATTTAATATCGTTTTTATATAAGCAAAATATGTAAAACCAAGTTAATCATCTATAATGTTATAAACTACGTAAGAATTTCGCTGTTGACAAATATATGTATAAGGGTGGTGACTGACCGGAGCATTTCGTCGTAACATCGCTCGCGGCGAGCATCAGCGAGCATCCGAAACTATGGATGGAGCGCTCGGCTCGCTGTACTGACTATAATGCTCGCATCGTAACGTAACGAATGTTCGCATCGTAACGTGTTACGTTACGACGAAATGGCTCCGGTCAGTCCCCACCTAAGGTTGTCAATATACTTGAATACAGTAATATGAAGAGTATATGATAAATAAACGTATCAACTTTAAAAATATGTCTAGTATATATTTTTTGTTGGTTTGGTAAGTTAAGGTGGCGAGGTGATCAGTTTGTTAAGGTGTCGCATCGCCTTTGCATTGCAGGTGGAGAAGCCGGTGACGGAGGGCCTGTCGCACCGCACGCGCGACCAGTGGGAGATCGACCGCGCCTCGCTCAAGTTCATCCGCAAGCTCGGCCACGGCCAGTTCGGCGAGGTGTGGGAGGGCCAGTGGAACAACACCACGCCTGTGGCCGTCAAGACGCTCAAGTCGGGCACCATGGACCCCAAGGACTTCCTGGCCGAGGCACAGATCATGAAGAAGCTGCGCCACCCCAAGCTCATCCAGCTCTACGCCGTCTGCACGCTCGAGGAGCCCATCTACATCATCACCGAGCTCATGAAGAACGGCTCGCTGCTAGAATTCCTGCAAGGTAACCCCGCTCCCTTTCACTCACTTTATCCTGTCCCTCATTAGCCATTGCTAACTCTCACCTGTTTGGGATGGTATTCCTTGATTTTTCTCGGTTTATATTTGGTTCATAGCTGTTTTTGATGTCAAATTGTAAAATATGCTAGTAGCAAAAATACACAATATAGAATTCAAATTTGTGAACCGATTGGCATGCTCAGCTTTCTTTTACAGAAGTTTTCATTCACCTATGTCTAATCTGTTTTATATTGAAACCTGATTGCCAAGCTTTTTATTGGAAATTTAAAGCAAAATATTGCTCTTTATTATTTTGCTGTATTATTTCTTAACACATTATTTGCGGGAAACACTTAAAAGCGTCTTTTGCATGCTGTTGGTAGAAAGCGGGAGACACCTATAGCGTTCTTTTTGCTTACTTTTGGTAGAGACGCCAAAAAACATTGTACAGATGGGAATTGGGTGTCGCGGTTACTTGTATGATCGATAATCCTGAAATTATCTGGTACATTGGTCTGAATGTTCCCTAAGACAGCGTCGGCATAGATTGTTTCACATTCCTATACACAGGACCAACCTGCCGATGGTTATGCCATGTAGGAAGAGCTACCGCTATGATGAACAATATCTCATCGGATATTGATCTGTTCCAGCAATAGTTCTTGGATATTTTCGAATTTAATGTATTTTAATGTATACGCTTAATTTTTTTTACTTTGTGATGTATATGTCAATTAAAAATAAATAAATTGAATTGTGATTAGCATACTGAGGGTCGGGTGGTAGACTGTCCGAGTATAATTAGGATCGGGGTTGGTGGAAAAACTGCCCGACAACATGTGTTATTAGTGATCTGATTGAGTTACCATAGCATTGGATGCGGCACACTTTGATTCACCTGGATCCGAATAATAATTGTTTGTGATTGCAGGTAAAGGCAGAGCCCTGAAGCTGCCTCAGCTGATCGACATGTCGGCGCAGATAGCGTCGGGCATGGCCTACCTCGAGTCCCAGAACTACATCCACAGAGACTTGGCAGCCAGAAACGTGCTTGTAGCCGAAAGCAACATAGTTAAGATAGCTGATTTTGGTCTAGCTAGACTTATAAAGGTGAGCTTTGCTTTGGATCATTTTATCAATAAAATCAATAAAATATTAGAGATTTTTACAAGTAATAAATATTCGCCCGAGATTACATACAGAACAATCAGACTATGTATGTCGTAGTCGTACAGGAGAAAGTGACCAACTAAAAAAAATGTAAAATGTTCAGGAGGGCCATTTAAGTCACTTTTGCTTGGCAAGAAAATAAACATCAATGCAGTTAGTCACTTTTTAAGTCAATATATTATTCTTCCAAGCTTTCCAAAATCCTTTGGGATTTTTTTCAGGGCAATATGTATTAAGCTAGTAAGATATCAAATAGTCAATGGTAACGTTTTTGTAAAAAATGCACTTGGTCACATTCTTCTGTATGATTACGAAATATTTGATTTTACAAAATTGTCACCCTCCAATACGCAGTGTGGGACCATTAATACTTTCTTCAATAAAAAACTATTATTTGATGTTTGTAAACAGGAGGATGAGTACGAAGCGCGAGTAGGTGCCAGATTCCCCATCAAGTGGACGGCCCCGGAAGCTGCCAACTACAGCAAGTTCTCCATCAAGTCCGATGTCTGGTCATTCGGCATCCTCCTCACAGAGCTCGTCACCTTCGGCAGAATACCTTATCCAGGTTTGTCACCCTTACCCTGCTTGATCTCATCAACTCTCTGGTACTATGATATTCATCACATGTTTAAGATTATTAATTTGTCTTGCCGAACAGAAACTATCGAGTATAGTAACCCCGATATTGCCATCACAATAATTGTATAATATGTATCAGAAGTAATCAATTCAAAATATAATATCTAATCTAGCCGAGGTCTGATGCTGGCCTGTAACAGCAGTAAAATTTTATTGACGAATTGATGATAGTCACATTCCCTTTACTGCTTGACATATAAATCAGGCTGATGCCTTAGTGGGCACATATCGCTCACTCCTTTCAAGAACGTCATAAATCAAAAATCGTCCATTTTCAGTTGTGCACGTTTTCGGAATGCCCAGAAAATGTACTATATCCCAACAAAAGAGGCATATTTTTAACTTAATATTTACCCGCTACAGGTATTGTTTAATTATTTTTTTAAATATACTAAATATTTTTCAAATGGAGAAAAAACCTTCAGGTTTTACCTTAAAAGATCTGTTGCACAGTAAAAAGTTCAATAAGTGGCTAGATATTTATTTTGAATACATTGTATTATATTTTTAAACTTTAAAAACATTCTCCTGAAATATTTTTTTTTAAATTATAACGTTCTTGAAAGGAGTGAGCGATATAAAATGTGCCCATTGAGGATTTAACATGAGTCCATTATTTGTTTCTCATCTTTTCAACATTTCCAACCCGATTCCTTAGCCTTCATATTCTAATCAATTTACTCATTCAATTATTGAATCTGCAATTTCTTGCTCTTATTTTTTCTCATTTATATGGACTAATTTAAATTTATTGTCTGCCTCCGTGGTGGAGGTCCCGAGGTCGATTCTCAGGGACTTGCTCCATTTGTGCATTGAATAGTAAAGAAATTGTGTGTAAAATGTTGATGGGTTTTCAGGTATGACAAATGCGGAGGTACTCCACCAAGTGGATCACGGGTATCGCATGCCGTGTCCCCCCAACTGCCCGCCGGCGCTGTACGAGATCATGCTGGAGTGCTGGCACAAGGACCCCGTGAAGAGGCCCACCTTCGAGACGCTCCAGTGGAAGCTGGAGGACTTCTTCACCATGGAGGGCAGCGAGTACAAGGAGGCGTCGGCCTACTGAGACAAGCCCTCCCTGCCGAGCCGCTGCCCCGCGCCGCCGCGCCACCACCACCGCCCGCTGCACTTCCACCACCACCACCAGGCCACGCAGCAGCAGCACCTGCAGCAGCACCAGCAGCACCTGCACCAGCAGCACCTGCAGCACCTGCAGCTCCAGCACCTGCAGCAGCAGCAGCAGCTCGAGCAGCTGCACCACCTGCAGCTGCAGCGGCAGCAGGCGCTGCTGCACCAGCAGGCGCTGCAGCAGCAGCACCAGCAGCCGCAGCAGGCGCAGCAGCAGGCGCCGCACGCGCAGCCGGGCGCCGCTCCGGCGCAGGCGCGCGCGCAGGCGCCCGCCGCCGCGTACACGCTCATGGCCTAGCCCGGTGCGCTCCGCGGCGAGTGTTTGCTTCTTATGGACTTGTGGCGCGTGCCTTGCGAATGTCCTCCTTCGTCTACGGAATAGAGTGATAGTGTTATTCTCCTGTTGAATAAGGTACCTTTACTGCAGCATTCTCCACTTTGATACAGTCATCCTTTGTGATTAATTCCCGATAGTATTTTATATCTGCCGGCCGTGATTCCGTTCCCGAGTGAATGAGTAAAACATGCGCTACGACGATAATGTAGGTTACTTGTTTGCCAACGAAATTGTAACAATCAAATAATTAGGTGCTTTTCAACCTTCGATTCAACCTTTTATATTAGTATTTTGATACTGTAATTCCTGCCTTTTTGTAATATTAAAAACAATACGCACATTTTACAATAATATCCTGGTATAAAAGCAAAAGTAACAAATTCCAGGGTGACTGTTGAAGCATCATTTTATTACTTGGGTGCTTTTCCTTTGAATTCTCACATACATGTTTATTTTTATTATATAATATTATATACTTTCTTTTATATTTTATCTCTTTGTGATTTTAAATTTAACACCAAAATTTATATGTAATTGTATCACATTATAGTTTTATCATATTATGTAGTATGTTTTTATGTATATGTATGTGACATAGTAGAAAATACTTCTCTTTTACTTTAAAAAAAAAACATTAAATTCATCAATTTTCTTTTGATCTGTCTATTTTTAACTTTCTTTTTCGGCTGGATCACATTTTTGTGACAGAATATAATTAATTACTATATCATATAATTGTAAGTGAGGCTTGTTTGATATGGCAGTAACATAATATCACCCGTACGCTGAGTGTTGGAAGTTTGGGAAAGTTGTATAAATTCTTGTAAAGGCAAATTGGCGAAGAAAGAGATTAAGAGGCAAACGGGGGCAAATTTAGCAAATTTTGGCATTGGTAGGGATTGGCGTACAATTAATAGTCTCTCGATGGCTTACATGATGTATTGTTGAATTATTTCTATTTAAGATTAAACAATGACAACCGCTCGGTCTAAATCCTACTGAACCACTTACGAGAAATAAGTTGTCGCGATTGGGAGAATTTCAACCGAGCGGTTATTGAATAAATGTAAAAGAACTGAATTTTGTATATTTATCCAATGTGAGGGTAGTAGATGTTAATCGTAAGTTTCAAAATTTACCACGTTCAATTGTATTCTCTTCTTTGAATCATAAGCAATCATTTATGATGGAGTCTTTTTTACAATTTTATTGCATTTTCAGTTCATGTCGTTGTTGCTAAATTGATGTTATGTGTGTATCGAGATTATGTGATCAACTTGAAGGAATAATCACCGACACGCTTCAGCGTCTTCAAGCGTGTTCAATCTGTAATTCTCAATATTTTGAGACCTTATATTAATTTGTTTAAGCCAAACTTCATTCCATTCATGAATGCAATTTTTTGTAATATTTATTTTTTTTACAATATACAGACTTTTAGAAATGAATTTTATTTTGTTTATTTTTCAAAAGAAATATTTTTATCGAGTGTCGTGTATATGTATGAAGTATCCGTGTGAAACTTTTCTTCCTGATTGATGATCAACTTTGGACTGACTTTTGTCTACGCTGCTATCACTAAGCAATGACACAAATAATTGCCAAATTCTAACTTAAGTTGGAATAATGTATCTTCGGATTGAGCAATTTGTTCATTTTATATTGCCTCTCCGAAAATTAGTCGCAATGGACAATAAACTATTTAATGTACTATTTATAATTCGTCACTTGTACCAATATTTCCATTTTAAATTACTATGTTCTCGACATTATTGTTCATCTTTTATTACGCATTTTTATTTTTATTTTGACAAAAACGAATTAAACCTTTGTGGGTGAAAACAACAGCATTAAAAGTCATTCAATATTTATGTTGTTAGCGTGTTTATATCTCCAAAATAAATCTAGTTTGGTTTATAAATCTATGATATTCTATGACATCACATGTTAAAGATTATTAATTTGTCTCGCTGAACAGAAACTATCGAGTATAGTAACCCCGATATTACCATCACAATAATTGTATAATATGTATCAGAAATAATCAAGTACCAACTGTTCACAATAATAATGAATTTGTGAACATGGCAACTCTGTGTATAAAAAATGTATATATTTACTATTTGAATGAGGACACCGGATGACAAATGTTTATTTTTATCATTACCGATTCACTTTCTGTACACAAAGAAGTAAATCTTAATGGACAATAACCTCCATCCCACATTAAGAGTAGAAGGAATCCCCATAGAGAAAGTAGAACCTATTTATTCACAAATGCATTATTCTTATTAAGATTTGTATCGTGTCGGAACAGGTAAGTTATGAAGAGATCCTAGGAAATGTAATGTCACGTCATATATTCACAAAGTCCATTTGTGTTTATCATTTGAAATAAGCGACGATTCAGGAATAAGATGCTTAGGATGTAAGATTGTTTAAGTAGCTGAAATTTTTGGGCACTCTAAGGTCACGTATTCGTGGCATCTTAGGTTTAACAATTATTTTGATATTATTTTAAGTTACACAAAAGGAACTCTGAGTGAACAGTTTGTTGGTGATTTACTATACTATGCATGCGTCTGGTTTTATATTACCTCTGAAATAAGATTGTGAGTACTTCCGTTAGTTGATTTTAATCATATACATATTAAGAATTCAATTGTATAGTATAAACACTGTTTTTTTTCTTCGAATAAACGAAAAATATTACTTTAAAAACATTGTTTTATTCTTTTGTCTTCTCTTCCGCATCCAATGGTGCCATAGGGCACCACACTCCAAATACTTGGATGCGGGAGTGGAATGTATTCAACGGGATACAGATGGTGGAGCTCAGGGTCAAAGCTTCTTTATCACGTCAAACGGCATGGGGGGCACTGGGGCCTCGCCTGTGTTGGACCGCAGCACCACGAGGGGAACCGGTGACCTTAATCAAGAGCTATATTCAAAATGCTTTTTTGCACTGCCGCGCCGGTCACATTTCTCCTTTATGAAATAAACTAAATACATTATATTTTTAACCCGACGGCCGCGGGCGACTCACGGGTGAGTCGCCCTATACTTGCCTCGTACGCGGGCGACTCATATAGGAGCCGCGAAGTTTCTCCCGCGATATTTGAATGAAAATATACTGGCCGGTGGTGAAACTTATACTCTAAAAAATCTTGAATCATTACACTACTGACATCTTTTGGCATCACTCTAAAATAAGGTTCCCAGCCAACCAGACGACACTTTAAAGACAAGCCCTAATTCTGATTAAATCAACAGCAGATTTAAATGTTCCCGCGCCGTAGCGAGCGTGTGACGTAAGCGCGTATTTGGTTCAGATAAGCGGTGGCCTGCACCGACTCGAAACATAAGTACTCTTTATTTTGCGAATGTGAAAAACTATCATTAATCTTATTAAGTTGATTTAATTTATTAAGGACGTGAAGCATTATTTAATATGCAAACAATAATCATGTGGTGGCTGTTTTTAGTACAAAATGCTTAGTGAGATATTTTAATATCTGTAGAAAGTGAATCGAACTTTATTGTGTTTTAAACTTTTTTCGTTTTATTCATTAAAAAATTTCGTGAAGCGATTTATGTAGTGTCAAGAAAAAGTATAGTAACAATTACGTGATTTAAAAAAAAGTGATTTTTAAGTATATATATTTTAGTTTACTTCTTAAATTTAAAATGTCAGGTCCTGGTCTTAGCGGTGATGAAATTTTGAAAAATCTGGAGTCAATAGACTCGGATTTTGAAATGAGCGGAAGCGACAGTAATGGTGAAGCTGCCGAATCTATTTATGTTTCCGATACGGAGATAAAAGTCGAAGAAGGGGATGAAATTTCGTGCGATGCAGGCCCTTTTGTACCAATAGTACATGAATTCGATCATTTCACTTCAGGTATTAATCCTGATACAATATTAACCGAAGATTCTACAGAGCGGGACTTTTCGAAGATTTTTTTAAAGGATGAAATAATTTTTATATATACAAGATGAGCACTCTCAATTTTACGGAATAGGCAAGAATACATAAATAGGTGGACACCACAATTTTGGAAATATATGTTTTCATTGAAATTGCTTTCGCGATCACGAGAAATAAACATCTGACGATAGAAGAGCAATCGTTGCGTTATTTATGTCTTTTTAAGTTTAGTGTGTATTATTCTAAGACCTTTTCAAGTGTTAACTATAAAAACTACAACGGCTCACGGCGGCTCTGGTGCGGTCCCCCTCGCACGGCTCTAACGTGCGGTATGTATGTGTGATGTGTATATGCATGCATCTACTTATGTAGTGTCTATATGGCGCCGCCGGCCTTGTATGGGAAACGATCTTCGATGATTTATCAAGATTTAGTGAAGTTTTAGGAGTTTATTTACATTTAGAAACGTACTTCATAATGTTGGTGATGATTTCTTTAACACTGGTTGTTGAAATATTTACGTTATTATTGTTTAAAGTCGTAATTTAGATTACGCAAATGGAGTGCCGCGTGTGACGGGAGGATGGGTATATCTAAGACGCGTGTAAAAGGTTAATATAAATTACCGACAATTTTCTTTGTGGGTTTCAAAAACGACAGATCTAATTATTGGCGTTTAACGTGTTGTGGGAAAGGAAATGGAGAAGGAACAATAGGTAGAAAAAGGAACAAATGAGCAATAGCAAGGGCACTCGGGTTGCATACCCGTAGGGGAGACCGGGGCTAGTAGGCGAAATTTCAGTGTTTTTGTTAATAAAAACATAACTTAATTATTAAGATGGAGGATATGGTAATGGTTTACACGGCCAATAAATCAGGAGTATTTCTAAATATAAAAAAGGACTATATCATTTTATTTAAGATTTTAGGGATGTTTTAGTAAAGTAATTCGAGTTCCCTACTTGCCCCATGCCAGGGGTTAGTTGGCCAACAGTATGGAGCAGGTAGGCGAGAACATTTGGGGTCCAAATAATAGTATGATTTATGGCAAGAAAACACATTTATTCAAAAAAGTAAAAACATTTGTTTAAATTATGCAAATATCTAATAAAACAGGTAAATAGGAAGCTAAAATAAGAAATATAGAAGAATTTATGTGAGATAAAATAAAAATCAGTCACTATCCGAGTCGCAGTTTGTGCAAACAAAAAATAACCTATTGGCATGATGAACACATTCTCTGTGGGCCCACATTTTGCAGCTCATACAGTGAATCCAGTTTTCTCCAGATCGACTGCAGCTAAAAGAATCGATGCAAACTAAGCAAAAAGTATCTTCTTCATTTTTAGAATCAGAAGTGTTACGGATTTTTTAGTGAGTTCTCTTTTTTTGAGGTTTCTGGGACAACTTCCTTGACATTCCTTTTTTGTTCCATTAGAGCAGGGATTCCCAATCTTTTTCAGCCCGCGGCACACATACAAGCTTAGTATTTTGTCACGGCGCCCTACATTAGTAAGCTATTTGGAATAGATATAGTGACTATAAATATAGGGTCTTTCAATAAAGACTTTCACAGTTAATAGCGACCATATTGTTGATGCTACATCTCTGACGCACACATTGTTTTATTAAAATTTTAAGATAGAAAGCACTTAATGAAAAAGATCCTGTTTATATTATAGTCGAAAGAAATAGGTACCTACAATAATAGTAGTTGGGTAGATAGGCTCAAAAATTTAAACATTCACAATATGAAATTGAGTTTTATCATATTTATAACAATTCAGAATTGAAACAGAGACTTTGAAACAACAAAAAAGAAAATATTTGTGGTTTAGGATGATAGAGGATCGACTCACGGCACCCCTCTTTACTTTCTACAGCGCACCAGGGCGCCGCGCACACTTTGGGAACCCCTGCATTAGAGCATTTTTTTGGGGTGTCAGTATAAATAGCGGAATTTCATTTCCTCTTACTAACAGCTGTCTTCCGTGGCCCTGCTTTGGGAAATGGACAAATTATTTACGGACTTTGAATAATGGAGGTATTCTGGATCCCCGATGGTCCTGCAGCTTCACTCGGCTCAGGTACAATTGTTTGTAGTAATGGATGCTAATGGATTAGGTGTATCTTCATTCAGATTTTGTTGCCTATTATTTTCGTCGAAGATATAAAAAAGAAATGTAAGGCTGAACAAGGAATAATTGAAAAGATTAGGAAGAGTTCTTTACGGTGGTATGGACATGTGGAGCGAATGGATAACGAGAAAATGACTAAGAAAATATATGTGGCGAATGTGAGAGGGAAAACAGAATGAGGACGACCGAAAAAGACTTGGCACGATCAGATCAATCAGAACATAAAATCTGGCGCTGTCAAAAGTCTGAGTAATCGCATGTATGACTAGATGTGAAGGAGGCGAGGAGTGTATGTCAGGACAGAAGGGTGTGGCGTTCCATCCTTTCTGCCTACCCCAGCGGGAAAACGGCGTGATGATAGTAGTAATAGTAGTAGTAGTATTTTCGTCGACTGCATTTATTTCCTGTAAAAGAAGCGGTCAATCTATTACATACCCTGCCATAAACTCACTTTCAGAAAATATATCAGGGTTAAAAGGACAAATTCCCGAAACTCTGAATCCCGACATGATGTTATTTGGAGTAGCCGCAAGTGGCAATCAAACTCTAACGGTTCCAGGAATATCATTAATACACATAGTTTTTCCAGGATTATTCGTCATCAAATAATCCGGACCTGATTGGTTTTCATGTTTTTTAAAACGACATTCTCGGTTTTCAATATGGTCACCTGAAGCCACTAGTCTTGCCAGGACATCAAGTTTTAACTCAACTAATGTTAAAAAAATTTTAAATTTAAAACTTGTGCTTGATCGCCTTCAATTGGTCCCTGGCGATATATGGAATGTTGATAAAAGCGAGATTACAACGGTCCAGAAACCATCGATAACCGAAAATTTCGTTTTAAAAACATGAAAACCAATCAGGTCCGACCAGCTCTGCATTGGACCATGATGGGGAATTGCTTTTTTCCGATGTACTGCATACTGCCAAGCAAGTTTCCTCACTTGCTTCCCCCGGGGACAAACCATAGTAAATGTCAGCACATTTTTTTATATACTCTTAAAGCAATGTTATCTTCTTGAGCAGTGAATATCTGTCGAAAAATACAGTTTTAATTCACGAAATTTATTAATTTGACTTAAATTATTACCTAAATATATATATAGTACCTAAATGTTTAGTTTTTTTGTGTATCCAATAAAAATTATTGTTTCCGAATTGGGATCATCAACATTTATTTTTGAGCAATATCAGTTTAGTGTGCGTTCAATGATTCCAAAATCCATAGCAACGTTTCTAATTGATCGTTGGTTTTTTTTTACTACTTTCACAGCTCTTTCGTGGTTTTTACCCTTTTCCATTTTTCTTTTGTATTTCTCATAACTATAAGTTCAATTAAACTGTAAAATAATGAAAACAAATCAAATTATTGCACATAAAACCACATTTGGGGTAAGTAGGCGAGTTCGCCAACTAGCCCCGGACAAGATTCGCCAACATGCCCCAAACTTAAATTTTCCATTCATTCCTATCTTCCACCAATATAAGATGGATGATGAAAAAACATTTTTAGGGTGGTGACTGACCGAAGCATTTCGTCGTAACGTAACGTCGTAACATCGCTTGCGGCGAGCATCCGAAACTATGGATGGAGCGCTCGGCTCGCTGTACTGACTTCATATTAAGCATTCGTACTGAGCTGTGCTGAGCATTCGTATGCCAGCATTTGTATACGAATGCTCGCGTCGTAACGTGTTACGTTATGACGAAATGGCTCCGGTCAGTCACCACCCTTAATAGTAATGTAGGTAATACTTAGTTCATTTAAATAATGCTATCACATCGCGATGTGTTGAGTGGTAACTGAGATATACATAATAAAGTAGAACACAAAATATTTACTTACATTAGCAGAGAACACGTTTTTTTTGACACAGGTGCACACACACAACTGATCTGACCGCCAATTAAATGGCAACTGCGCATTAGAATTACCGACGATTACGACTTGCATATGGAGTCCACAAACTGTCTCCAGGATTTTCTGTCGGTCACCAGCTCCTCCTTAGTCCGCATCCCGAAGTTCAGACGAAAACTGCCGACGAATTGTCAGCAGTGGCCGTCCTGGGCGGCGTGAACCTGATGCCTTGTAAAGGAGGCAAGCCTGATTAAGGTTCTCGGGAGGCATGCAGAATACTCATGTATTTATATTTATATATACATACTTTTAACTAAATTTTTGCTGGCTAGGCCATCCTTGCCAACTAAAATTTAGTTAAAAGTATGTGTGTAACTCAAAATTACATAGATACTTTTAAAACTTTAAAAATCATATTTTTCTCAATATCAGTCATACTACTACCACCACGCCATTCCGCCGCAGGGGTAGGTAGAGAGGATTGAATGCCATACTCTTCTGTCCTGACGTATGTCAGGCTCTTTCACACCCATACATGTAGCCATACATGCCCTCCGATTACGTTGACACCTCCATATATTTAGGTACTGATTGATTTGGTCCTGCCGAGTCTTTTTCGGCCGTCCTCATCCTGTTCTCCTATTCACATTCACGAAATATACTTTCGTAGTCATTCTCTCCTGATCCATTCGCTCCACATATCCATACCACCCCAAAGAACTTTTTAATTGCCGCTAGTTCAGCCTTACATTCCTTTCTAGTATCTTCTCTTTTAATTCTATACAACAATTTTCCTCTCATTCGTCTGAGGCAATGCATTTCACTCTGCTTTCATCCTTCCTTTCCATGTTTCGCTTCCACACATCAGTGTCAGTGCCAGCACTCCATTGTGAACCGCCAGTTTAGCTTTCATGGACATATTTTTATTTGCAATCACTCTACACTTATTAAAATTTAATAAAAAAACATTTTAATTTGAGATTTTTTACTTCATATCAATCAATGTTACAATAGTATCTTTAACACTTTGTAAAATCTGCTTGTGTTCCTCTAGAAGAGGTGTATTTAAACATAGATTTTTAAGGTGTTGGCTATCCAAGTTCAGCTTCTCTATCAAACAGATGATTTCTGGATTGATGGCAGAGTCTATTTTACGCTTTTTACTCGGTACCTCATCGCCGTTACTAAATACATCATCTAAATCTCCTAGGTCGAAATTATTTTCCGAGGAAGACAATTGCAATACCCGATCACATTTGTGGATGAAATCAACAGGAGGATTTAGTTTATAATATTTTTCGCACAATGTCTCGTCGCTTGACTGCGCTTTATTCAAAAAGAAATTAGACACTCTTTGCTTCAAAGTCTGTCTCCCGTCGACAGTACGACTTATGATGGTCTCGTTGGAGGAGTTTCTTGCGAAATGAACAAAAGTTTCCAAACTTATAATATTAACCACTGTTTCTTCATCACTGAGTAAGTCTTGAAATACAGTTGAAATCAATGTGATTAAGGTATCCTTATAAATGTCTTCAGATATTTTATAATCTACGAGATATTTTAAAAGGTCTAATACGGCTATCTTGATGCAAGATTGAGAGACTAAAAGAAGTGGTTTGATTATCCGTAAAATCTAAAAAAAAAAATTACCATTAGCTTTTAAAAAAAAACATAATAAATTACATTGAAGAATTTCTGAGAATTTAAGAGAAGAGAGAAAAATACAATAATTAACATAAAAAATGACAAATAGATTTTTTTTGAGACACATCCTCTTTTTTCAGACACATCATGACGGTGCTCACATATCGCTCACTCCTTTCAACAACGTCAAATATCAAAAAACTTGATTTTTCAGGAGATCGTTTTTAAAGTTTAAGAATATAATGTTTTAAAAATAAATATCAAGCCACTTATTGAACTTTTTACTGTGCAAAAGATCTTTTTAGGTAAAACCTAAAGGTTTTTTCTCCATTTGAAAAATATTTAGGATATTTAAAACATAATTAAACAATACCTTTTCTTCAAAATGCAAAAACAACATTTTCTGCCCTGTGGCGGGTAAATATTAAGTTAAAAATATGCCTCTGGTATATAGTACATTTTCTGGGCATTCCCAAAACATGAACAACTGAAAATTGACGATTTTTGTTATATGACGTTGTTGAAAGGAGTGAGCGATATATCTGTGAACACCTAAGGCAACAACGGTAATAACTCTTGTAATAATTTCCCTAATTAACATACTTCAGACAGGTGTTTTTACGCCTGCGGACCGCTGGCGATGGGATTTGAGAATTATGTACATATAGTGAAGACTATGACAAAATACTATACATAATATTCAAATAAAAACATTAAATTTGTAATTCCTGCTATTCTGGCTTTAAAATGAGCCCGGCGCAGAAGGTAAACATACCCTTCCCGTCCTTAAGATCAATCGATCGAAGTGGTAGAAATACCTGTCCCGTCCATAGTCAATAATATTTATACTAATTATGTTTTTTTAAGCATTGCTTCATACGCATATGAATATATATATAAAACAAAAAATATTAAAAAGTATGTAACTTCATTCCTAAAATTCACACCTAAGGGTGCACAGAAAGATATTTTCCAGACTGATTGTTTTGAATATTGAAAGCATTAACTTTGTGGATCATATTGATATATTTTTTCAAGAAATAAAAACACTTTGTGTTCTGATCCACTCACATTTTTATTAACCAACTAGTTTCGGCAACAACCTGTTGCCCTCTTCAGGGTTTCATTTATTTATAAATGAAACCCTGAAGAGGGCAACAGATTGTTGCCGAAACTAGTTGGTTAATAAAAATGTGAGTGTATCAGAACACAAAGTATTTTTATTTCTCGAAATAATATGAATGTAAAAAAAAAAAGTAAATGTATTTATTTTTTTTACCTTGCTCCATTGTTCGTTTGAAAACGCATGTTGATTTCTAGAAGTAAGTTCACACAAAGTTACAGTATAGTTATTCATCCATTGACAACCCGGGACACTAGCTTCCTTCGTGCTGAATACTTTTTTCAGATTATCTGTTAATATCAACCCTTCCCAAGCCTTCAGTGTGAGTGAGGTCAACTCACATAACGAACTGCTGACGCTCGATATTTCATAAGGTATTGAGGACATCAGGCTCATGTGATTTAGCTGGAAAAAAGAAACAAACGTGTTGATTGAATTACAAATTAGTTGACCAATGATGCTAGCCTGATATTTTTATTTTATAATCATACGTAGGATATAAATAAATTAATAAAAATGTATGAAAAGTTGAATAAAATTATTGTTTACCACGCAATAATCATACACCGGTCAGTAAGAAAAATCCTTGCAAACTGAACTGTATCTAAGAGAAAAATAAGTCATTTTGCCAAAACAATTGGGTATTTTATCAAAATACCTGCTTATTTTAATAAAATACAGTTAATATTACAAATAATGGTAAAAAAATCCAAGAAACCATGCATAGAAGGTCACAATGCCGATATAAGAATAATAAGCGCAAATGAAACATTGCTTTAAATATTCGAGTGGAATTTATTTTATTTTGAGGCGAGAAAGTTTTTCCAAACATTCCAAATGGCTTATAATTTTTTTTACATGCTGTGATGTATTATTTTATACAAAAACATGGCACGTACTTTTTCTTACTGTATTTATAAAGTTTGAATATTTGCATTTGCATATCAATGTTTATATGAATAATTATCTTTAAAACATGGAACTCTTTTAACTGATATTTGCAACAAACGGTGCGTAGGGCACTGCATCGTATCAATGCAGTGTTTTCTTAATTATAAATTACATGAAGGCAAAGTGATCAGATACTATTTCAGAGTGTAATTAAATAAATATAAAAGTATGACCTTAATATTACCTATTACGCTTAATAATATTAAATGTATTATTTATTATGACCTTCCTGGAAGTCTAACCTGGGACCTCCAGTATAGAAGCCAATTGCTGTAACCACTACACTATAGAGGCAGACAAGCATAGACAAAACTGCGGTTTGAATGTTCATATATTGCATGGCAAACAAGAACATTGATAAATCACCCTTGATTATTATTTCTTATTAAAACAATATATGTACTAAAACTAACCATGTTTTTGTAATCAGAAGCGGAGGATTTTCGATCAACGAAAAAACATCTCATTGCGTCGCAACTAGAAGTTAAAACACTCTCAATAACAGTAGTCTGATCTTCTGGCAGGCTGTCTAGTCCAATAGCTCTCCATGAGCCGGGGTACTGCAGTACGGGAAACTCGGATACAATTTGAAGCTTAGTTTTGTTTGGCAGGAGCCCAAATAATTTACTAAGCAAATGGGAAAGGTAACTGTTTTGCGGAGTGTCTTTCATCATTTCAGATTTGTACATGTCATTGTGAGTTTTTATTAGATGACTCATCTGGTCACATCTGAATTCGGCAGTACCGTATCTATAGAAAAATGCACAATTTTGAAACATAAATCACAAGACAATGAAAAACATATACAGTGAAATCTCTATCTATCATTTTTAAAGGGATCTATTGAAATAAACTATGAATGCGGGAAAACAATAAATATATTTTTTTCATCATCAGTTATCAAATGTGCGTAGTAGAACATTGTCAATCATTCAAAGAGTGTGCATGCTTCTGAAAGCACAGGCAGCGGCTCCTCTATTAACTCCTCTATTAACAAAAACACATAAAAATTTAATATTGTGACAATTGTTTGAACAAACGAATGTCACAAACATTAGTTTGAAAATGCCATGACTAGGCGAAACAATTGTCACAATATTAATTTTTTATGCGTTTTTGTTAATGAAATACAACTTAGTATACTCAAAAAATCGGTGTTTGATTTAAAAATTAATTCATATTCTTCTGCTGTTATTCTGGGATTATAAATATTCTGAGGCTTGAAACATTCTAACAGTATTTGAAGTTCATTTATGAACAACGAAGTTATTTCCAGGTCTCCGGATGCACTCTCTCCTGCAAGCTTAAAACGATTTATCCACATGTTTGATGCTGCGTATGAAGCGTAATTCAAACGATGAATGCGGTAAAATGGTGAATAGAAATTATTGATGCGATCTAACTTTGTATGAAATGAATTCGGGGTAGAAGAAATAAACGACACATCCGGGTAAACATCCGATCATTTGAGGAACTATAGATAGACTTTTTTATTATTATTTTTTTAATGGAACACCAACAGAAAATTTAACAAAAATAACATGATAAAATAAAATTAAAAAAAATAACAATCCATTTTTTTTTCACATAAGTAATCTAAAAATAAAAATAAACTATCATGTACATAAAAGCATAACTATATAATAAACTTACATTACAAGTTTTTATCAAACAATAGAAATTTTCTTTATCAATTAGTCAAATACAAATCAACAATATTTCTCTTAAACATATTAAAAGAAACATTATTGATGTCTATTTCATTAAGCATTACATTGCACATATCGCAGGCTCGATTTAAAAATGAATTTTGGTAGGACTTGGTGTGCATTTTAGGGATTTTAATTTTTTTTTCAAATTCTGGTATTTGCTCCCGGGACTCTAAAATTGATGAGTGATAAAAGTTCTGGGCAATCTACATAATTATTCAAAAATTTATACAGGAAAATAAGGTCAGCATTGTTCCTACGTGTTACGAGCTTGGGTAAATTCATAAATTCATTGCTTGGAGCCATCCGTCTAAAATTATAATATGAAATAAATTTTGAGTGTATAGATTCTATTTGATTAATATATTTTTTGTATTGGGGGTTCCAGAAGGGAGATGCAAATTCTAACTGACTACAAACATATCGCTCACTCCTTTCAAGAACGTCATAAATCAAAAAACTTGATTTTTCAGGACAACGTTTGTAAAGTTTAAAAATATAATACAATGTATTAAAAATAAATATCAAGCCACTTATTGAACTTTTTACTGTGCTACAGATCTTTATAGGTAAAACCTGAGGGTTTTTTCTCCATTTGAAAAATATTTAGTATATTTAAAAAAATAATTAAACAATGCCTTTTCTTCAAAATTCAAAAACAACATTTTCTGTCCTGTGGCGGGTAAATATTAAGTTAAAAATATGCCTCTTTTGCTGGGATATAGTACATTTTCTGGGCATTCCGAAAACATGCACAACTGAAAATTGTCAATTTTTGATTTATGACGTTCTTGAAAGGAGTGAGCGATATGTAAAATACAAAATTCTAAGGGTGCGTATATCATTAAATTCTTTCCCTATACGAAATAGGAAACCTAACATTTGATATGCTTTTTTTACAGTTGTATTCACTATATTTAAAAGTAATAAATCATTACCTAGCGATGACGACCCACAGATCGATAGCTAACAAGGCGGTCCGAACATCTGTACTCAAGACAGAATGTAGCATCTTTTTCTCAATACAGTTTATATCTTTGCATGATATTACTAGAGCTGCCGTGTGAATCAGTGTGTAGTCGTACAGAGAAATGGTTTTTTTACCACCGTGGGAAAATTTCAAATCCTTGTTGAATTCCACGAAACCTAAAGATAAAACTGATTTGTAATAAATGCGCAGCGAAATACTAGTATTTTGCTCCTTCCGTGTGTAATTTGTTGCTGGCGGTGGTAAGAGCGGAAACTAAAATATGGAGAGAAGGCAAAGGTCGGGTTAGTGGTTATTTTGTAAAAATTACTGTTTACGATATTTTGTATAAACATACCCATCACATGAAGACATGAAGTATCTGGAATGGTCGCATTACAGAATAAGTGGCAATTCAAACAAAAATACACAATTAACCCGTTACACTTACTTACTTTACTTATAACCCTTATCCGCACCCAATGGTGCATAGGGCACTGCATCATTACTTACATGAAGGCAAGGTGATCACTCACGCGCTTCAGGAACCAGTCCAGGGTATTAAATAAATATTACAGTGTAAAATCACTAATATTTATTTGACCCCCCCTAGGAATTGAACCCAGGACCTCCAGAACGGTAGCCACGCGTGCTGACCATTACACTACAGAGGTGGATGTTACACACATGTCATATATTTTTGTCAATCAACCTTTCATATCGAGTGTCATTATATTTTATATAGCCGAGATGTGGCTCATTATAACTGTGAATAAATGTATGAAGAAAATCACATTTATATATATTTGACCCCTCCTTGGGAATCGAACCCGGGACCTCCAGTATGGTAGCCGAGCGTACTGACCATCACACTACGGAGGCGGACATTTTTTATTCCATACATATTTATTCTATATAACAATACAATGTAGAAGTGAACAAGATAAATGCCATCTCGTCGAATACTAATAATAGACAAATTAAAGTGTAATATACTGGAAGAGGGAGGAATAAAAATATATTATTTTAATAAAATAAAAACATAATATTTAAAAAATGCTCTCCCTCTGTATAGGCCTCTAGTGACCCATAATAAAACCCTTATCCGCACCCCAATGATGCATAGGGCACTGTGTCACATAAACGCAGGGTTATCTTGATCGTTTACACATGAAGGAAAGGTGATCAGGCCTCCGCTTCAGGTACCAGTCCATGGTAGTATTGAATAAATATTACAGTGAATAAATCACTTATATTTATTTTACCCCCCTTGGGAATCGAACCCGGGACCTCCAGAACGGTAGCCGAGCGTGCTGACCATTACACTACGGAGGCGGACAAAAGTGACCCATAGAAAAAAAATGCTACTATTAGTGTGGTAGTAGTCTTGTTGTAATATACATTTTCTTTGAACAAATGAAGTATGTACTAATTGAAGAACTTATAAAAAACTTAAATTTAGTAAATTGAACTAACCTATATTAATGCAATAATGTTAACGAATGTTGCAATATATTTGAAGACATACTATCTACACATATAAATGTTTCTAAATATACCATTTTCAAACAAAAATCCTCAAAATACAAAACCTGGATTACTCACGGTTTAATCGTATCAATAAGACATACAGATTTCCAAAACCACCACCCAAATAATGAACAACTATTAAGATACATATATAAAAATCTACAAAAAAAACTGACATTCCTTATAAAAAATACAAAAGAATTATATAATAAAAACATTATAAACTCTGCAGAAAATGTCAGTAAAAGAATATGTAACATAATTGATAAAAAAATATATAATAAAGAAAAAATAAGTTTCATTTCACATAAAAATTCAAAAATAAAAACAGCAAACATTTTCAATAATTTCTTTGCTAATATTGGTAAAGAACTGGCAAGCAAAATAAAAAACCGACAGTATCCTGAAGAAAAAAATTCCAAACACCAATAAAGCATATTTCAAATCACTACAAGGGAGGAAATCAAACAAATCATAGCACATATGAAAGGCGGAACTGTTCCAGGCTACACAACATAAAATTCATTTTTTTTTTATCTAAACCCTTCTTCTTCTTCTTCTTTCTATTAGTGTCTTTTCTCCCATCTTGGGTGTTTTAGCCAGTGTCGAGTTATTTTTTATTTACAGTTTTTACATTTGACTTTCAAGTATGTATTAGTATTCCTGTTAGTGGGGTTAGTTTTATTAGTAATGGTTTGTTTAGTGAGTTATTTTAGTGAGTTATCATACACCTTTACAAATTTATAGCCACACCTATACAGTCTAGCGGTGTGTTGAACACACACTGTGTGTGCGACACACCTGGATTACTCACGGTTTAATCGTATCAATAAGACATAAAGATTTCCTAATTAAAAAAAGCATAATCCACCCAAACAATGAACAACTATTGAGATATATAAAAATCTACAAAAAAACTGACATTCCTTACAAAAAATACAAAAGAAATATATTATAAAAAAAATTATAAACTCCGCAGAAAATGACAGTTAAAGAATATGGAACATAATTGATAAAAAAAATAATAATAAAGAAAAAATAAGTTTCATGTCAGATAAAAATTTAAAAATATACTGTACAGAAAAGCCCCAAGAAACAGCAAACATTTTCAATAATTTCTTTGCTAATATTGGTAAAGAACTGGCAAGCAAAATAAAAAACCAACAGTATCCTAAAGAAAAAAAATTCCAAACACCAATAAAATAGACATATTTCAAATCACTACGATCGAGGAAATCGAACAAATCATAGCAAATATGAAAGGAGGAACTGCTCCAGGCTATGACGGTCACAACCTTAAATTCATTTAAAAAATATATGTATAATAATGATCATGCATATCATAAATCTAAGTATAAAAACAGGAATATTCCCATCAAACTACAAACGAGCCGTTATCACACCAATACACAAATTAGGTAATCTTATAGAAATTACCTATTTCTAATTTAGGAAAAATTATCACATTTTATTAAACTAAATAAACTAATAAATGAAAACCAGTATGGGTTTATAGAAAACAAAAAAACACAAGACGCAATTGGTAGATTACCCAACATAATCCATCTTAAGACAAATCACTAAATGTATTGGAATTTTTGTGGACTCCCACAAAAGAGTAATAGTTAATAACTAAAATTAGCTGGTACCCCCCTGTATCTGTCACCTTGTTGTGGTTTGGGGCGTGTCGCCGCTTCGGCGGCTACTAAGAACAGACACCAGAAGGAGTCAACCTTCCTGTCTAAAAATCCCCAATCTAAGGTGTCATCGGGTAACGTGGCTAACGGGTAGGTTAGTCATTAACGGAGGCTCCCTGATACTGGGCGACCTCAGGGTTATTTCAGCCTTACCTCTACATGCGGAGTTCTGTAGGGGTGGACCACTCTTTCCCTAGCTTCTCGTGGGACCAGTATGAATAAAGACCTTTTAAAAAAACTAAAGAATTGGCTCTGGAGGATGTATCTGGCACCTCTTCAGAGAAGAAGACAGATGTAGAGGATGCACATGGCACCTCTGCACCAGAACAAATGAACACGGAGGATACACCTGGTATCTCCGCATCCGCAGTTACAGGGGATGTTCAGTCTCCTGTCCACTCGCTGCAACCGGAAGGTAAGAGGCACACCAGGCCCTATCTAACGGGAGCAGCAAAACGACAACTCAACAGGCTTCTCGGAGAGGGCAGGAGCCGAGAAGGGGCACTGACTCTCTGCAGAAAGCCCGTTGTGTCAGCTTCAAAGAATCTTCCTAAGGAGAAGAGGGCATGCAAAAGGCCCCGCTCCATGGAGGAGTCTCCGAAGGTAAATAATAAAGTCATGAAGCATGGCGATACCTCAGGTCCCAACTTCAGAGAAATAACCTGCTCAATAAAAGTGGGCATTCAGGATTCCAAAAAAACTTGAATAAAGAGGAGATGAGGCTGATCGCAGACTCAATCCTCAAAAAGGTGGATGAAATCTCGGGCAGTGGAAACGGCCCAAGATTTCTAGGGACTCACTTTCGGGCAGCGGGGCTGGTCGTGATCTGTGGCGATGAGCGCAGCAGATCATGGCTAGTCAGCTGCGTCGAGAGTCTGAAACCTTACGAGGGGGCATGTCTTCCAGCAATTGATGAGCGATACATGCCCAAAACGATAATCGGAACATCGTGGATTCCGCATTCTCTCTTGGAGACAACAATCCTGCTGAATCGATTAGATGTGAAAACATGGGCCTAAACTGCCTAAGATGGATAATCCTCCATAGGAGTATCCACGAGGGAAAGGCTCAAATGGTGACATTTGCCTTTGACAAAGCCGCCCTTGATGGACTAGCAAAGATCCAATTTAGGCCCATCTATGGGTTCGGGGCCATACACATACGTGTTAAGGCACAAACTGGCAAAGAGAGAACACCAGGGATACAGGATGTGTGGAACGGAACCTCTGCTGCAGAGCAGCTTAAGGATCTGGAAAGACCTGTCTGCCCCGCCCAAGCGGTAGAGACCGAGATCCTGTCTGGCCCAAGCGGAGGTGCTACACCAGCCACCCCAACCCATGAGGGACCTGTGCCGGTAGGGACGGCGGCTCCCAAGAAAGGAACACCGACCTTGTTTAGGCAGAAGCAGGTACAACCTGCATCTGAGGAATCCCTCAGAAGAAAGCGGCGCAACAGGGGCCCACGGAATAAGACAGGTGCTCAGCAACCTTCTCCCACTGTAAGGTACGTTGAAAAGGCTCGCTTTATCCCCTAATATTCTAAGACCACCCCATACCAATTCCCAACAAATAATAAAAAGACTCATAGAACCGCCGCAAAAGCCTCGGACAAAGGACAGATCTGGAAAACGACCCATGCTAGGACTAGGACATCAAGAAAAATGGAAACATAATCAAACGAGAATTGCCTGTTGGAACATCACCTCATGGAACAAGAGAGATCAAGAAATCATAATTGAATTGAACAAGCATAAGATTGATATCTGCGGAATTTCCGAATCTAAGAAAAAAGGGAAAGATACATCCGTGTACTCAAATTATAAGTTAATATACTCTGGAAAAAATAAAGAAGACAGAGCTCATTCTGGAATAGGTGTTCTGATTCATGAGAGATATGAACAGTATATTGACGATATTGAGTATATCTAGAAAAAGAAGAAGAAGATAAAATTTCTGCCTATACCGGAAATCTGCACAGATGACCTGGTAACAGCATATATAAATCTCCCTGGACAGGAATCTCAAAGAATAGTAATATGTTCTGCATAACTGCCGGGAGAAAAAGATGACACAACATTGCGATTTGCTCCGGTAGTGGACTACTGAGTAGACCAGGGAGCTCAGTTGATCCTGGGCTGTGACAGTAATTCCATCATACTACTGAGATACTTTATGATTACCTCCTAACGCATAAATTACATACACTAAATCGTGGCGCCATTCCAACTTTTGTCACAAAAGTGCGAGAAGAGGTATTAGATATTACTATCTGTGCGGAGTCACTAATGGACCGCACACGAGACTGGTGTGTCAGTGGGGATATAGCTATGTCAGACCACAGATACATCAGATAAGGAAAGAGGAATTGAAACTTATCGGAACCCCAGGGCCACTAACTAGGACGGATACAGGCACTGGTGCCTGTAGCCGTCAGGCACCAGTTAAAGGAAAACATAATAAATGTATGCATTCCTTGGACTGCAAGACGCACAAACGTCTCCATTCTCCGCGAACTGTCAGTGACAGAAAGACTCTCCACGACTTGCAGGAAAAGGATTCTGTCCTACTTTGGGCATATCGCCAGAAAGAACGAGAAGAGTCTTGAAAAACTGGTAGTAACAGGTACAGTTGAAGGCAAGCGGGCAAGAGGACGGTCTCCAACAAGATGGACAGACCAAATAAAGGAATTAACCGGATCCTCGCTAAACGCTGCCATCAAGTTGGCTCAGGACCGGGAAGAATGGAGAGGACTTGTGCACCAAGTGCCTGACATTCCAGAAGACCACGACGCTCAGCATTGAGCAAGAAGATGATGAAGATGAAGAATAAATGTAACGAAAACTGTTATATCAGTCGACCAAACTGAATCAGCAGTAGGGGATCTCAATTTGAGCATCATAAATGCATATATTGGCAACTGTCCCCTAAAAACTACCAAGACGAACCGCAAGGTACCTTGGTGGAATGAAAAATTGAATTCCCTAAGGAGAAAATCCCGAACACTCTTTAATAGAGCTAAATGCGATGGAAACTGGGAATCTTATAAACATGCCCTTACGGAATTCAATAGAGAACTAAGGAAAGCCAAAAGAATATCTTGGAGGAGGTTCTAGGAAGAGATTAACGGTCCCTCGCATGTAGCCAAGATCCACAGAATATTATCAAAAGCGCCTCCGTCCTATCTGGGTCTACTAAGGAAACCCGATGGGACCTTTACCGAGAACATAGAAGAGACCCTGGGGCTAATGGCACAGGTTCACTTCCCAGGCTCGGATACCACCCCTGAATCTGACAATCTACAGGCACAGACTACAAAAAAGTCCAAACCGGACATTGTAGACTGGAGGAGAGCGTCGGAGATTTTCAGACCCAATATTAATAGTGGGCTATTAATAGCTTTCAACCATACAAATCTGAAGGGGAAGATGGCATTTTCCATGCCTTACTGCAGCAAGGGGAAAAAAGTATCCTGCCAGTAATAATCAAAATCTTCAGAGCAAGCTTTGTGTGGGGATATATATACCATCCGACTAGACTAGGGTTAGGGTAACGTACATACCCAAAGCTGGGGACAAAGATAAGTCACAGCCTACAGGCCAATTAGCCTTACCTCCTTTCTACTCAAGGCAATGGAGAAAATGCTAAATCTAAATACATAAGGGAGATATATCTCAAGATAAAACCCCTACAAGTTAGGCAACACGCCTACCAAACAGGTAAGTCTACGGAATCCGCTCTGCTCGAATTAACAGACAGACTGGAGAAAGCCATAGAGGACAAAGAAATTGACCTATGTGCATTCTTAGATATTGAGGAAGTTTTTGATAACACCTCAACGGAAGTCATACTTAAAAGCATGGCTGAAAGGAACATCCACCAAACAATACTTAACTTAAAGTTAAACAATGCCTTTTTTAACATACAAGGCTATGCGGATGATCAGGTAATTACGGTTGTAGGGGAATTTCAAGGCACCGTATCCAGCCAAATGCAAAAGGCCCTAAAATTGGTGGAAAACTGGTGTAAAGACTACAGTCTCTCAGTCAACGTTAACAAAACTGTTATAGTCCCCTTTACAAAGCACCGGCTCTCTTTGGGAAAACTATAACATTTTAACCAAAGAAGCCAAGTATCTAGGTATAATTCTGGATCAACGGCTGACATGGAACCCACACCTGGAGCAAATCGCCAAGAAAACGAAAATTGCTCTAGGTACAAGCTTTCGGATAGTTGGGTTGAAATGGGGCCTTCAACCAAGGCAAGCCCTCTGGCTCTACACAGCCATGGTTAGACCAATAATCACCTATGGCTGTGTCGTATGGCACAAGAAAACTCAGCAGAAGACATGCATAATTGCCCTGAACAAGATTCAGAGACTTGCGGGAATGGATGGCAGGAGAAACTGGCGCTCCAGTGTAATAAGAGATCACTCAGATCTACACAAAGCTCCCATCATGGATATGCCATCAGATACCATGAATGTGGCTTACAGCTTTGTCAAACACTACACAACAGACATACTCGAAAAGGAGACATGGGGAGAGAATGATTCCTACCCCTTTCAAAGTGGAGACATCGCATGGTATACCGATGGATCGAAAAAAGATGGTCGGGCAGGCTCAGAAATCTTTGGCGTCCACCCCAAACTGAACAAATCAACTTGCCTGGGAGAATACGCCACTGTTTTTCAGGCTGAAATAAGCGCAATCATAGAGTGCGCCCACATGAACCTATACCGATCATACTAAATAAAAAGATCTACATCCTCTCGGACAGCCAGGCGGCGCTTAAGGCCCTAGGCTCCGTTGAGATAAGATCTAAACTAACCAATGAATGCATAGAGGCTCTAAACCGCCTGGGAGAGAGAAAAGCGGCAAGGCTGGTTTAGGTACCCGGGCATTGTAATGTCATGGGCAACGAAGCTGCCGATAAACTTGCAAGAACTGGTGCTGAGAGGCCATCAATGGGCCCTGAGCCCATGTGTGGACTGACACTCGGCACTATCAATTTTGGTCTAAAAAACTGGGCCATGGACAAGAGCCAAGAAATATGGTTCAACAGCTCAGGGATGAAACACGCAAAGGAACTGATCATGGGATACTTGCGGAAATTCACCACAGAAGCTCTAAAGCTTAGCAAAAACAAATAAGGATCCTAACCAGGACCTTGACAGGACACTACAGACTGAGGAAACATAACAATACATGACTCCCCAGTATGCAGATTTTGTATGGAGGATAACGAAACCCCAATCCACATTCTCTATAATTGTGACGCACCCGCTCGCAAACGAAGTCACATCCTTGGAGGACCTCTACTGGACTCCGAGAAGGTGAAGCTCCTACCACCAAGACAGGTCGTGAGTTACATGACACACGTAGATCTTGGGAGTGAGCTGTGATACAGAGGGAGGTCACAATAGACCTAATATGGTCGCAGTGATATGAGGGATGCAAGATCCCTTGACCTCACAAAAAAAAACAGCTGGTATTGAGGGAATAGCTCTAAACTGGATACATAGCTACCTGAAAAACAGAACACAAAACATGAGAATCAATTATACTCTCAGCCAACCCCTCACCAGAGAATTTGGTATAATATAATATAATATAAGAGTTTCTGCTTAATAAAAAAGCTTCTTTACATCTCACCAATAGATGTCTCTAGTGAAGTTCTAGTGATTCAAGAACAAGGTTTCTAAATTGGTTCATATATATAGAACTTCCAAGAATTTGAGTAGTGTGTGATCACTTAAACCAGCCTATGACGGTCATCAGCCCCGTAAATGCCCAGACTTCCATATTCTTCTTCATCTTTGATGAGATGTCAAAAAATAATATACAAGGAACAGTTCTGGGGCTGAGAGAAGAGTCTCTTTATAATATACGTCAACGATATTTTCAAATTAAAATTAACGGGGAAAATAATTTCTTATGCTGATGATACATTCACTACTCCAATATGGAATAATTGGATGGGGAGGGGCATACAAAAACATCACAAACTCAATAAAAGTAGTACAAAGAACAATTATTGAAGTAATACTAAAACAAAGATCAACATTCTCAACACGAACCCTTTTTTCGAAATTCCCAGTACATAGAATAGAATATATCTACAAAAAAAAACACCAATTATACAACATTTTAAAGAAAACAATCACTAAAAACTAGAAACAAATCGCAAAGATATAAAAATTATTTTAAAATACACAAAACAGTACCAACAAAATTATATATACTTATGAATAAAAAAATTCAACAGCCTCCCATTAGAAATTAATAATATAAATGACACAAACACACTAAAAAATAAAATCAACAAATACTACAAACATATACAGACTCTACAATAGAAAACTAAACAAGATAACTCCCTCGTACCGCATAAATATACATGTTCCCCTGTAATACATATTTTTTTTTTAATGTATAACATGCTGCTACTAACAAAAACAACAAAAAAAAAAGAAGAAAAAGTCCCTCTTCAAGCACAAGAGCTCAGTCTCTTTTTTGGAGAGGCTCAGCGCAACTAAAATTATAAGATTTTATTAAGAAGAAATTCATAGAAATTGTATAAAAAAAATGTAAAACTAACTAACTAACCGTCATGCCGCTTCACCGCAGGGGTAGGCAGAGAGAATCGAACGCCACACCACTCTGTCTTTGCAAACATTCTTCGCTTCTTCTACATTCATGCATCTCCTCATACATACCCGACGATTATTACGACTCCTGACCCGGCCGCTTTCACGTATTTGACATACTTGATTGTGCCAAGTTTTCCTCGGTCTTCCTCTGCTTCTTTTTCCAACAATATTCGCCTCATAAATTTGTTTAACCGTTCTTTCCTGACTCATACGTTCAACATGTCCAAACCGTCTCAACACACCTTTCTTAATTTTATCGATCAAAATCGATCGAGAAAAATGTAATTATATTAAATAAATAATTCAAAATGTACTGACACGCAGGCGTTATATCAAACAGACATGATACGATGTTCAGTTTATCATCCTGCGGCGTCCAGTTCTCCCGGACGTCCTCATCCGCCTGAAGAAGTAGCTTTATGATGTTGATTGTGAAAAGTAGACACCCGAGAGAGACAGAATCATTCTGTGCCATGACCCTAATGTGCTGCATATAACTCTACAACGAAATCACAATTAATGTAGGTGATAATACTTTCATAAAATATTTTTACTACTACTACTACTACCATCACGCCGTTTCCCCGCAGGGGTAGGCAGAGGATGGAACGCCACACTTTTCTGTCCTGACATACACTCCTCACCTCCTTCACATCCATACATCTAGTCATACATGCCCTCCGATTACGCAGACTTTTGACACCGCCAGATTTTAGGCTCTAATTGATCTGATCGTGCCAAGTCTTTTTCGGTCGTCCTCGTTCTGTTTTCCCTCTCACATTCGCCACATATATTTTCTTAGTCATTCTCCCATTATCCATTCGCTCCACATGTCCATACCACCGTAAAGAACTCTTCCTAATCTTTTCAATTATTCTTCGTTCAGCCTTACATTCCTTTCGTATGTCTTCGTTTTTAATTCTGTCATACAATGATTTTCCACACATTCGTCTGAGGGAGTGCATTTCAACAGCGTTGACTCTGCTTTCATCCTTCCATTGCCAGTTCCATGTTTCACTTCCATACATTAGTGACATTTATAACTAAGTAATTTTGGAAATTACTTAGTTATAAAAATTAGCAAATCAATGAATTAACCTGTCCGGGAGTATGGACGTAAATGAACATCAGTGCAAATTTACCTTAAAGGAGTATCGACGTTAATGAACGTCGAAGTCCGTCTGTCAATTAGTATGATGTGACTTGTATAGCAATGACATCTGTAGGATATTTGTGTGTAATTTTGTCATAATTGAAAAATATTCGAATAGGTGTTTTTTTTTATTAAATTATTTTAACATAATTTCTATCTTCATAATACATCGATTAAATGAAGAAGAAAAAATTAATGTAAAAAGAACCCACTCCCCAGAGAAAGTCGGACATCAATTTATGTACTCCCGGAAAGATTAAAACTTAATTAAATAAAACTTGTGGGCAACCCATCATGACATATTGGGATTGAATGCAAAGCGGATACCGCAGTACAAAAAAACTCTTAAGAACGTCAGAAATGAAGAATCTAAAGAGCATATCTGGCAAGAGTCTACGAGATAGAACAAGGAATACCAGGACAAAAGAAATATGCGAGATTGAAGATGTCGTTAGGTGGGGAAGGCAACGAAGGAGACAATTGTATGCGCATATGAGGAGAATGAAACCATCCAGACTCCCCCACATCGCACTCCACGGCCAACCCCAAGGTAGATCACCAAAGAGATGGATTGACAGCTGGGAATTGACATTGCAGGAGGCTAATCCCTCTTAAAACAAGCCACAAGGCCTACTTGATGTAGAAGCAGAAGAAGACAATGAATCAACATTAATGAGTTACTTACTCGTCTGAAGTATTGATCCGGAAGTAAACTCAGTAGTAATGGTTCCGCACCGACAGTGATATGAGATCTAATCCCTTCCACTACTGAACTTTGCAATCCTAAGTGTACCAACTGGGGTGTCGTATACCTGACCAAATAATAATACAATAATAATAATACAATATGATACATTAATGAACTAGTAAAACGAATAAGAAAATGCATATATATATATATTCATTAGAATCCGAAACATACTAACCATCGACAACCTAAAAAGAGTTTACTATGCTATCGTACACTCACTACTACAGTACGGCATTACTGCATGGGGAGGCTCATACAACAACATACTGAACTCAGTGAAAATAGTACAGAAAACCATAATTAAAGCCATCTTGAAAAAAATAAGCATATTTCCAACAAAATTATTATTTAAAAAATTTCAAGTCCCAAATATAGAATCCATTTATAAAAAAAACCACAGTTTTTCAAATACTAAAGGGTGACAACTATTTAAATTTAACAAAAAATTTATCATCGAGATTCTCAAACGATTTTTCTACTCCAAAATGCAACACCAAGCAATTTCAGCAAAACTTCAAATATTTGGCAATCAAACATTTCAATAAACTCCCTAAAGAAATAAAAAAAATAGATGATATAAAAATCCTGAAGAAAAAAATTAAAGCTCTATACATTTGAATCTTAAAAAAAAATATAAAAAAAAACTATTATATCTTTTATTATATAACATTAAACCACGAGTGTAAGTCCCTTTCCAAGCACAAGAGCAGACTCTTTTATGGAGAGGCACAGCGAATCGAAATATAAAAGTTCTCCATATGTATAAATGATTCAAATGTATTATGTTATAAATAAAAATGTAAATATATTAAATGAATTAAAAAAAAAAAAAAAAATAAATTCCATCTCTAGGATGCAGAAACTAGCAACTAACTTTGAGAATGGGACAAAAATAGCATTTTTGAAATATCTGTTTAGTTTGCACATTAATAAGTTATGGTTAAAACCACTTAATGCTTTTGAGCAAGCAGTGTTCACGAGCGGCACATGTGTCGAATCGTGACAATCCGAACACTGCTCGCGCGTTTCTACTTTGCAGCACATAAGATAAACAGCCAACTGAGCTTGCTAGTTGCGGTTTGATGCTTTTTATTGGAATTCATTGACAATTCTTTGATAATTGGCCTAATTTTATATATTCTTTTAAATTCTTTTTTTTTTTAATAAAAAAGATAAATATTTGTGTTTTTATTATTCACAAAAATACTTCAATTTCATACTATTTCTATGACCCTAACCGGCTTATTATTATAAGTAGGTATCAAATTGTGGTAGAGTGGGTTCGAACCCAGGAACTCTGACTCAAGAGTCCACGATACTAACTACGGGACCACAACCAGACACAATTCATTTATATTGTTTTGAATATATTTTTTTGTTGCTTTTTTACATTTTTTTTTTGCTTCTGTTTTGTTTTCTTGAACTGGACAACTCCTAAATTATCTTGATTATTAACTCTTTGAATAAAAATAACCTGATATATAAAGTTTTTTTTATGAAAAAAAACGTGAAGCGGTTAACTAAAAATGTTAAAATCATCATCTCTTTTCCTTTTGTTTCTATGAGTAACATTATCCAAAAATATTAATTGATTTTTTATAATGGGAAGCTGTACTCACTGAAATATTGTCGAAAACAGGACTATTAGTTTCTGCAAGTCGGCACATAAAAACCCGCAGTACAATTCACCCAATTTGATCAAGATCTTTATTATGAAATTACTCATTTTTAAACATCTTATTTGGTTTTTATTGTCGGAAATGTCCTGAAATAATTCAAAGTATGTAATATGTATTTTTATAAATTATCGCATACAACAAAAATGTATTATTTTCATATATTTTAAATTTATTTTATTATTAAACACGCTACGACATGTGCGTATACACAAAGCACGCAGACTGGGAAACGTTTGTGTGTTGGTGATTCTATCCCCGATTTTTTCACAAATTATTTGTTTCGCTGCAAATGAATAACTTTATATTAGAATACACTCAGACCTCGCTTTGCGTCATTACTGAATTAAGACTCATTTTCGCTGTGCGTCGTTGTTTTTTCGAATTGCGTTGTTTCTTTTAAAATTATTATTCAGATAATCATTTTGAAATTTTGTAAAAGGTAATTTCCCATTTTGTAAATTTAAATTTCGTTTAAACTTCGGGGAATCTTTTGGAACGTATCTACGACGCAAAGTGAGGTCTTAGTTTACTTTTATGTAATACGTAATTATATTACGGAGGAATACAAAAATACTGAGCTCGTATCTATTATATTTTATATTGATATTCTCATTTTTAAGGTCGAGTTGTAGTAAATACATATCACCGAGAGGGAAAGGTTAAAAAATATGGTTTTGTAAAATATAACTTACGTTGAGAATCAAAGTATTGAGGTTATTTTGTATTTCCTTGGATAAAACAGCTATGGCTTTGCGGTGAATGTATTTGTCCTTGAGCCAGTCAACATGCTGCTCGCACAACTTGGTGTAGCCCTTCCATTCTTCTGCCATTGTCTTCACGTCCAGAGTGATTACCACTTCTCCAATGTCCACCACTACATCCAGCACTGAAAACATGGATCCATACTCACTGGATGGTACCCGAGGTGCCAGCAACTTATACTACGTGCAAAAATCATCTCATTTAGTCACCTCGGGAATTCGTAACCTGAGGTTCCACTGCCATATTAGGTTACATTATCTTTACTTCTCTAAAGGCGGAGACTGACCAGAGCATTTCGTCGTAACAAAACATTGTAACATCGCTCGCGGCGAGCATGTTACGGTACGACGTTACGGCATTGCTGACTGACTGCGATCAGTGCTCGCTAGTGGCTTTGTGCTCAGTGTTGCCATATGTCACACCAAAATATCTGAAAATCTGAATCAATAACCCAAAATCTGTATGAATCTTTGCAACATTGCATTCGTACTGTAGTTAAAATGTCGGACGACGAAGACGTGATTCTTGGTTCTGTGATTTTAATAAATTACTGCTTACTCTAAATGAAGAAAAAAGTGCCAATCCCCACTAATTCCCCGCAGTTTGGGGAATTTTCCACAGATTGGCAACCCTGTACTAACCTAAAATTGTATCCGACTTCGGATGGAGCATTCGGAAGGAGCGGCGAGCAGCTCGGCTCGGTGTACTGACTGCCTGAATGCTAGCATCGTAACATGTTACGTTACAACGAAATGCTCCGGTCAGTCTCCGCCTTAATGTAATAATTTGTCCCTGTCACTAATTGTGATAGTTTAAAACCAATAGAGGAAGACCTTGGCGTCATCCTTGCATATCGACCTTTTTAATATGATTTTCCATCTTATCTACTTATTTATATATAAGCATGTATGATGTATTCGTATGTGTCTATATGGAATGACTTATACTATATATGTTTTTTTATTGAATACATATATGATGAAAATTGTAATGTACCGTAGAACGGGGCTACTTGAACTTTGATGTGTTACTTGAGCCCAGTACAAAAAAAATATTTAGATCTGTATTTGGTCTACAATAATGAACGTATCGACATGATTCATTGTTTCATTGACAGGTGACACTTATACGATCATTATTGTTTACCAAATACATACAATTAATTTTTTTTTTGTACTGGGCTCAAGTAACACATCAAAGTTCAAGTAGCCCCGTTCTACGGTACATAAAAGAAAATAAATAAATAAATAAATGAGAAATGCGTACTCATCAAGTACTTATTTCAAATACTTTTTTTTTATAAAAAAAGGAATATTTGTGTTTTTATTATTTACACAAATATTTCAATTTCATACTATTTCTGTGAGCCTAAGCGGCTCATTATTAGAAATAGGTATCAAATTGTTGTAGAGTGGGTTCGAACCGAGAAACTCTGACTTAAGAGTCCGCGGCACTAACCACGGGACCACAACCCGACACTTGAAAGTGGTTAGACGAGGAAGCGGAATAATCGGCAGGTATATATGAGGAGATGCATGAATGTGGAAGAAGCGAAGATTTTTTTGCAAATACAGATTGGTGTGGTGTTCTATTCTCTCTGCCTGCCCTTACGGAGAAGTAGCCTGATGTTTATTTAGTGAGTTAAAAACCTATATTATACAAAATTCAAATTGGAAAATATTGAGCTATGCTTTCTTGATTCTAAATTAGATAAATTATGATGAAAAGAATCAAACAAGAAGAAGAAGCACAATTTCACAAATATTTCAATATCCTGAATTCATGCAGGTGTAATAAAGATCAAATAAAAAAAGAATCAGGTATATTATAAGCACTAAAATCACAAGAGTGATCACTTTGTGGGGAGTGAAGAGATAAGGTGTAGGACGCAGCAAATCTTGGTCACAACTCTCGTCAAGAAAAGGTGATTCAGTTAGCTGGGTCATGTACTCCGCATGCCTCAATCAATCTTGCCTCTTTTACAAGGCATTGGCCTTTTACAAGGCTCGCACCGCCACTGCTGACAATTAGTAGGCAGTTTTCGTCTGAACTTCAGAACGCAGACCCGACTTGGGAGGATACAAGGGAGCTGGCTGCCGACAGAAAAGCCTGTGAAGGTTTGTGGACTCGATATGCTTCACATAGGGAATGGATATGGTTTAATAATACAATCACAAGAAAATAAAGTTTATACCTTCCTGCAATACCACCATGTGCTCATCTTGAGATAAATTAAATTGAATGTATTCTGTGAGAGTCACAAAATACATGGTCTGCAATTCGTGGCACTTCTTGAAGACATTTATAATATTTGAACCAACTTGTTGAAAATAGGATGCGTACAAAGTTTCACTGAAAAAAGGTTACATAAATGAAGAGCGGTGTAAAAAGAATAAGAAACAATCTTTTCAGTGAAACAAGAATTTAGCTAAATCAACTTTTAAGTTTTTTTATCATTAATTTTTCAAAATTCGCTAACCATTTAATAGATAATTCATATTGTTATAGATCACAATTTTAACAGCAATAACGTAGAAATCCTAAATATAATTCATACGAAATTCATAAACTGCAAAATTATGAAACAACAGAAATTCATAAAAATGTAAATAAAAATAAACCCATATTTATGATGAACCCACAAATGATAATGCATAAAGCCTCCCCCCTATAGTCTATGTTCCCACTGATAAGAAATAAGAAATAAAAAATATAAATAAAAATAAGAAACAGCTTTCCACTTCAACCTTCAACGTCCCAACCCAACTCTAAAATTTAGAATAAGCTTCATATACGATGTTTGAAAATTATGCGGACTGCATCGAAACTTGTGTCACAATAGATTTTAAGAAATAGTGGTATTTACTAAGTAAAACTAAAATTAAAATTTAATAGATTTTACCACAAAGTGACTGCCGTATGAATTAATTTATCATTAAAGTTAATGAAATTTTTATGCCTAATACCTAAGTGTTATAATTATGTCATATTCAATTCAATTCAAACCCTAATCCGCACTCCAATGGTGCATAGGGCACTGCATTATATAAACACAGTGTCATCTTGATCGTTAACACACTAAGGAAAGGTGATCAGACATCCGCTTCAGGTACCAGTCCAGGGTAATACTGAATAAATATTAGAGTGAGAAAATCACTTAAATTTATTTGACCCCCCCTGGGAATTGAACCCGGGGCCTCCAGAATGGTAGCCGAGTGTGCTGACCATTACACTACGGAGGCGGACATTATGTCATGTCATATAGGTAAATATATATATATATATATATATATATATATATATATATATATATATATATATATATATATATATATATATATATATATATATATATATATATATATATATATATATATATATATATATATATATATATATATATATATATATATATATATATATATATATATATATATATATATATTTTTTTTTTTTTTTTTTTTTTTTTGTGAATCTTCTCAGGTAATTACTACAGTATAACTTTTATGTTAGCCTTGTTAGGAATTTTTTAAATTACGAGATTGTGAGCAGTTTGATAAACCAGTTTTTGTATTTAAAATGTAAAAAAATATTCAGAATGTTAATGCATTATGAGTGGATGACTTGAAAACTTGAATGTAGAAGTTACATAGTTATAGTAATTGGTAGGTTGTTCGAAAATTCAGCTCTTACCTGTTTTTGCAATGCTTGAATATATCCAGCAAAATATATCCGATGCTTTTTGGTAAATCGCTAGCGTCATCGAGGTCCACAGGAGCATTCTTAGCAACATTGGTTAGGAGTGATATCGAGGATTGTAATATACTTAGACAGAGTTGCAGATTGTCACATAGCTTTGATTCTATTTGGAGAGAGGCGCTTTCGAAATCACATGACTCTAAGATGCTTGCTATAGCCAATAAAACCTGAGAAGAAAATTATTTCTAAAATACTTTTGCTACATATTTTTTATGTTTTGAATATTGAAAGCATTAACTTTGTGGATCATATTGATATATTATTTCGAGAAATAAAAATACTTTGTGTTCTGATCCACTCACATTTTTATTAACCAACTAGTTTCGGCAACAACCTGTTGCCCTCTTCAGGGTTTCAGGAAGTAATAAATGAAACCCTGAAGAGGGCAACAGGTTGTTGCCGAAACTAGTTGGTTAATAAAAATGTGAGTGGATCACAACACAAAGTATTTTTATTTCTCGAAATAACATATTTTTTACATTAAAAGCATTGTTAACTTTGTGTTATGGTAATATAATACTCTACTTATCATTCATCATTCACTTTGTTTACATAAAGTGAACGATGAATGATAAGGAGAGAGTTATTTTACTAGCTTTGGGCGGAGAACAATAACAAAAATGATGGAAAAAATCTAACTTATTAATTTCTAAAATATCTACAATTTGCCAAAAAAATTAAGACATTTCCTTGGAATTTCAAAGAAAGCATTTCTTAATACAAGTCACCTAAAAGAAAAATATAATTTTCTTCACTAAACTCCAAAATCTTAAATAGGGACTGTTTAAACAACGAATGATTGAGAATAATTTTAAAAAAATCAATATAACACTCAACTCTCTCTAGACCACGGGACTTATTTCAATAAACATTAATATGGGACAGTCGTAAAATGTATGACAATAAGAAAAACTCACACTTTACCAAAAACGTGTAGTAAAAACATTTAAAAAAATAAGTGCAACATGTTTTTTGAGATCTTGATATAAAATATGAACATAAAATATTGGTAAAAAATTAAGATGTATGCTAGTTGTCACTTCATTCTTTACATGTGTTGTGTCGGTGCTCCTCACAATTTTAGGAATATCCCCTAATATAGGGTTAAAAAAGATTCTATGAAAATGTAAAATATAAAAGCTTTGCGCCAAAATACCTGTATATGTGCATGGCTAATGATCTTTTTGTGACTTTTATTCAGGAATAATGTTAAAATAATATAGTTGTGAAAAAAGTATTAAAAACAGCAGCTAGTTGACTGAGTTAGGGTGACTGTTTGTACATTCTGAAACCCGACCATCAGGAACCACTTGGTCCGGCCGCCTTGAAGGCTAATAGAAAAGTAACTCAAAACTTTGCCAACAATTACGTATTATCAAATAACATTATAATAAATATTTAGTAAATTACCTCTTTCAAGCATGCTGTAGACGCAGAAAGGCCAATTTTAATTATATTCTTACGTGAACGTAAGTTGGAAATTGTAGGTAGCAAGTTGGAGAATACACGCCATAAATCCGAGACCCGAGATGGAGTATTTCTTGTTTCTTCATAGCAGTTGTATTTAAGGAGTTAAGGACAAAACATTCAAAGGAGTTACAAAGGAAAAATATGAAAACTTATTGTCAATCAAATTAACTTATTCAGGAACATTTCAACAAACTCATTGTCTGAAACGGGATTGGATGGTCTTAAAAATTATATCTGTTTACCAAAACTATCTATATTAGGACTTTACACATTCTGAAATCCATTGAAAATTAGATATTTTTTAAATACTCCTTTCACTGCATTTTTTGACAGGGAGTAAAGAAAATGAAATTGAAATAAGATAAATCGAAAAAGGATATTTTTAGAAGGGTAATATCTGTCTCACAGATATCATAATCGCATCTTATTTCTTGTAGAACTTCTTCCAAACAAAGAATTGCACCTTGAGATTCCATTTTGAAGGAATGAACAAAAATTTGTGTTTTTTTGCCTTAATTCGTAATAGAAAACTGCGACAGAACATGCATAATAGCTTCCAACATAAACTCCAACAAAACCGAAAACTAAATAATCTAACAAAACTATAATCTTAAATCACAATACCGAAAACATACCACATTTTCACTTAGATTATTATTTATGTGTCAAAACGTGATTCCCGCCAATAATTCGCACTAAAATGTTACCAGTTAAAATAGGAAAAACACCTACCCGGGAAAAAACGCCTACTTATAAATGAATATTTTTGGATTTATTTTACACAAGTGACGAAAATCTATTTTTCGAATAGGCGTAGCATGTGTTCGACATTTTCAGATATTAAAATTAAGTATTTATCCAAAATCGCCAAGCATAAAAAAAAATAAAATAAATATCTTCAAATTGTCCTTTTTGAATGGACGAAAACATTAAGTATGTGAATACTAAATTGTGAGTATGTGTATGAATACTGAATGTGGCAATTGACACAGGGATAAAGAAACCAATCTATTATTTCATTAAAATTTCCTTACAATGCTAAATTTTTGTCAGGATCACAGGATACATCCATTTATCAAATAAGACCGCCCATAAAGAGGGATGGTGGAGATAGTATTGAAAATATGTAGGTTGTAATTTTATAAAGGGGGGGAAGGTTCAATTATAACAATTATTTAATATACCTACGTTGTTCTGTTTGATGAGATAAGCCAGATAAAGTTTGAAAATGAAAATATTTAATGATACGGATAAGATATAACCGTAATGATATGGTAGTTTTGAGTAAATATCACTCTGCAGATATTTATCAGCAGGCGCATTTCTTTATTGATGTGCCAGTCCCGGACAAATTTATCCATTGTCTTTCCCATTGATGCCTGACCAAGAAAAGTTTAAGAAATACCGCCATATAATTTATGCTTCACTCCTCCAGTGGACAGTGCAGATTTTATTAGAAAATAATTGTTGAATTTAACTCACCTATAATTATTGATGTTTTTTATGGATGAAACTCTATTGCTATACATTTAGATACAACATGTCAGATAATATAGAATATATACCAATCAACTCCTAATACAGTAGAACCTCTCATAACGAGTAATTCGCATAGCAAGCAAAAAAATCTGAAATAGTTGCTCCCAAGGAGCGATATTTCCCATGAGTTACAGAGAAATAGCAAGTCTCTTTTTCATGACATTGTGAGCCGGGCCTTGAGGTGGATAGCAATGATATTGAAGATCTTGTGAAAGAGCAAGTGCTGACCACCGAAGAGTTGCATCATGTTCACAGCAAGAAATTATGGAGGTGAGCTTGTTGATGGAGGAGGAGGAGGAAGTAGCAGAGCAACAATCTTCTAGCACAACAAAGCATGGGAAACTGTCGAATCGTACATTAAGAAGAATCACCATAATAAGGAGGTGGCTATTCGTATTACAAATTTATTCAATGATAATGGTGTGACATATTTGTGCCAAATTTTGAAGCGTCGGCAAAAATAAATGTCTTTAGACATTTTTCTAGTTAAAAAGAATTAATTATTTGTCATAAATTCATATTTTTATCAATGTTTTATAAAAATCTAAATTTTATTCCAAGTTGTTACACTCCTGAAATATTTTTAAACAATTTAATTTGAATAAACATTAATAAAAAATAATACAAAAATAATTATTCATTCGACATGAAACACATTATCGTATTTTAAATTGATTTGTATGGGAAACAGTGTTTCGCTTAACGAGTAAGATGCTGGAACAAATTATGCTCATAAGAGTTTCCACTGTATACTAATCATTTTAATGAAGTAAAAATTTATCAATCAAAAAATTAAAATATCAATATAGTATTGTCAATCTCCTTAGATTGATTGTTGCTTAGCAACAAAAAACAATATTATTTTTTTATCACAACACCAGTGTACGAGTATGTTATTTTGGTAATAATTTTGTATGTAAAATGGATTTTATTACATATTTACTGTTTTATTCCTACCCTGTCATGATTACTGTAAAGTATTTAAGCAACAATTTGTTTTTACCAGTTACCATTTTGAAGAAGGTTTCGCTCTTTTAGATAAAGCACTCGGTGACCAGCTAAAAAAAAATAATGTTAAACTCTAACTATTTTTATTTGATAAATTGTATCCAAATATTACAAAATACGTATTTTTCATTTTTCAAAACACTGAATATTTCGCTGAAGAAACTCCAATATCCTTATTTATGATGTGAAGGAAATAAAACTGCAAATTAAATTGAATGATCAATAAATGGAAATGATAGGATTCTTTTTAAAAATCTTTATTTATTATTTTATATCACATAAAATCAGTCTTATTTTATATCACTCATATGTACCAACCTTTAAACTTCTATTTACCACACATAACAGTGTCTGATATGAAGCAATGAGAAAAAAAACATGTCATGCATTTTTATCTCACCCCTATCACAATACAACTTTACCTCAATTAACACATTATTAATAAATCAGTTTTTCGATTTAGCTAACAAACCATCAACCCAAGTCTTGCAATATCTACAGTCCTACTCGGTATCGTTCAGTCAATTAAATAATTCATATTATCAATTAATTTCATTGTTTTTCAGTTCTTAGGTAAAGTTCCAATATATTTTCTGTTTTATTGAATATTTTATCTATTATTTTTTTTAAAGTTAATTGTCCGTTCGCCGTTAGTTTTTCATGATTGGTTTTATAGAAAATCAATATGTATAGAAACAGGACAATTTTTATGATCATGCTTAACAATTTTTTTTAGTAAAATTAGACAAATTGTAATGAAAACCTTAATTTTTTGGTGAAAATCTAATTTCTTTTTATATATTTGGCCATCTTCAGATTTGTGTGCATAAACCGAATCCTCATTAAAATATATTAATCATTAAAGGCATTCAGATAAGAAAGTTTCAAATCATAGCACAAAAATAATTCTTAGTTAAAATAGTACAAGCTTGGCCCCAGTGCTCTTAGACCTGCTACTGGCACAATTACTTTAGGCAGTGTTTTGTAAGTTTATTTTCATACTGTTGTACTATTCAACAAATAGAAACGTATTAAGCATTTAATATTAACTTTCATTTGTGGTATATGGCCATTTATTTCGGGAAAATCACTCAATAATAATGTCATGAAGATTCCAACTTCAAATATATATTTACTAAAATCTGTATCTGTATTGCTGACTAACATTTCTCTAAATTGTACAGTTGTTCACTCATATTTCTATAAAAAGTTATTCTCTTCTTCTAACCCTTATCCACACCCAATGGCGCATAGGGCACTGCATCACATTAATGCAGTGTTGTCTTGATCGTTACTTACACGAAGGTAAGGTGATCACTCCTGCTTCAGGGTAAAATTAAATAAATATTTGAGAGTAAAATCACAATATTTTTTTCACCCCCTAGGAATCGAACCCGGGACCTCCAGCACGGTAGCTTTACACCACGGAGGCGGACACATAGGTGGCTCAAAAAATTGGCAAATCCAAACGAAATGCAATGTAAAAAGAACCTATACAAAAGAAGCTACATAAATTTTTTTCCGCTTTGCATGTAGGCGCATTTGACATAGAAGTTATTAAACCTTGAAGAATATTTGATGTCAATGACTAATATCCTTTGAATCATTAGTTCTTCATGGAGGTGGTACCGCCTCCCCAGCAAGCGCTTATAGGAAGAAGAAAAGTGGGTAGTGTATATTTATTTCTTCCCCCTTTTTAAAAGGGGACATTCCGCCAACTTCCCCCGTCGATGAGAAATTTTGGTAGGGGTGCCCGGTCCAAAAAAGGTTGCGCTCTATCCGAACTGCAAATTGGGGTCAGAATTGTACTTTTGCAATGAAAACATTTTAACCTGTCCGGTGGGCTTGCAAAAACCTACAATGGAAATTTCATTAGTCAAAATGAAAATGTTTTATTTGGAAAAAATGTGTAACAATACATTGTTGTAACAGCTTTAAAGGTCATAATCTCATATGTTTCTGTTACAAATAAAACACTTACATTTTGATTCTGCGATTTATAAACTTGGAAGAATTATCTCGGCGATATATACTATCAATTGGCATACAACTATGACATTTAATATAGGACATATTTTGTCTTGCCATTTTGGTACGGTCAAAGTCCCAATGGGCTAAATAAATTTTCACTACTCCAACCTTTCCATGAATGGCATTGGCATATTTGATAATAAATTTGTAAAATTAAATTCATAAAGTGAGTGAATTTAAAGAGAGCAAAATAACTGCAGTTTAATATCTCGATTCCAAATTCTGGCTTCGCATACTTCTAGAGCGAGGAATATTTTCAGTCTGCAATGAAAATCAGGCATCACTCAAACATGATGGTTGGACTTCGTTCCTCAGATATATCTCCTCGTAGATCTACATTGCCAGTCTTATCTCAAGCACAGTTATTTATCTGGCAATCATCCATCGGGATATAGCACAAACATGTTCGTAAATTATATTCTCCATACCAAAATCACGAATAATACTTCTTGAGCGCACTTCGTCTTGTTCGGATATTTCACAGAGTGAAACCATTTATTATGTCTCTATTATTTCCATTCATGTAGTTTATTCAGCATCAAAATAATACTTACGTCACTCTTATAGCATTCTCTACACACAGAATAAAGTTCCCGCAGCTTCCTCATCCTGACCTAGACCTGCAGTAATACTTACATCGCATGTAACCACCATGCAAACCGTATACGGGACACCAGACAATACCAGCAGATCACAGAAGGCCATCCCAGTAGTCCATCTTACAGAGGAATCGAGTTGTACAAAATAAAACCATTCATCTGCATTACTTCTAACACATTCCACCTTTATTGGATACACAAGCGCTTGTGTAATGTACAACAGCATACAACCCAGTTACCAGTGGCACGCACTACAGTACAGTGCGCATACATCTCGCATCTAGCAAACAGGTCTGTTTGAGGTACACAATTCTTACAAGTACAGCACACATCAGAAGTTATACATTAGAAGCCAACATATTTCAATTCGATCCATAAAAGTTAACTGTACCTATCTATCCGAATGTGCTTAATTTTTAATATATATAATCAAAGCATTCATATTCAAACCCGCACACATAATTGACCGAGTCAATGCACAAAACTGAATTACTAATCTATCATTTACTAACAAGTTACTTATTCCAAACTCCTCCAAATGAGCAATGAATGCAAATATCACATCCACGTTAAATCCCGAGTGTCTTACATACTAGTATATATCGTAATTGAATTTAAACCGAAATCACGGAGTCCGGTCAGTAAATGCGACGGTTAGACTCGAAATACGTCAAAAGTAAGTAAAGTTACAACAGTCCGGGCAGGTTGCGGGGCAATAGAGGGAATTAGAGAGGACCGACGGATGAATGTACCTATAGTTGTCAAATACTATAAAGCGTGCGCTGCCAGCTCACGTCTTGCTATTGTTCCACTGCGAGGGGGCGGGGCCGGGCTGCGTCCAGGTGCTCTGCTGCGGCCAGGAGCCGCCCCCCTGCTGCGGCCAGTTCTTGCCGCCGCCCTGCTGGCCGCCGCTGCCGCTGCCGCCGCCCTGCCCCCACCCCTGCCCCTGATTCCAGCCCTGGTTCCAGTTCTTGTTGCCCTGCTGGCCGGGCGGGTTGTTCTGCCAGTTCTGCGGCCAGTTGCCCGGCCCGCCCTGCTGCCCGCCGTTGGGCCCCCCCAGCAGCCCGGCGTTGAGCGCCGCGGCCACCAGACTGATGGGCACGTTCACGTTGGCCGTCTGCGCGCCGTTCGGGTTGATGCCCAGGTTCTGCAGGTTCAGCGAGTCGAAGTTGGGGTTGCCGTTGTTGCCGCGCGAGTTCCAGTTGCCCTGCTGGCCGCCGGACGGGCCGTCCCTGTAGTTGTTCTTGGTCTTCACCTTGGGAGCGGCGCTCGACACGGACACGGAGACGCCCTTGATCACGTGGTCCTCCCCGCACAAGCTCTGGGCCACTTCGGGGTCGAGGAACGTCACGAACCCGAAGGCGCGGAACGGCCGCGGCACGAACACGTCCGTCACTTCGCCGAACTCCGAAAAGTACTCCCGGAGGTCCTCGGCGGCGATGTCTTCCGTGCAGCGACCCACGAACACCTTGCAGGGGATCTGAGGCACGAGCCCTTCCTTGGAGTTGGGGATGCGCACGTCCACCCACCGGCCGTCGATATTGTGCCTTTGGGCCAGCGCCCTCATCTGAGAGGCGTACGTTCCGAATCGAATGAAACCGAAGCCCTTAAAACTTCCCGAAGTGTCCTTTTTCAACTGCACCATGACTACTTCTCCGAATTGCTCGAAGTATTGGCGAACAGATTCTTCGGTAGATTTCCAAGGTAATCCGAGACAAATAAGATCGGAGCAGGTCAATTTCTTCTCTAGCCTTTTGGTTTTAGCTGACCGGTCAGAATCGGCAGAGTCGTCCATTTTCCTTTTCATTGGAAACACGCAAATGTACACGGATTTTTCGTCCCAGCCCTCATTCGGTGGATGGAGTACGCCATCGCTGAGTCGAACGCCTCGGACGGCATTTGTTTCGGCATTTCGGAACTTCATCCCGCACGCCCCGGGGTAAACGCCTTTCACCGTGGTCAAAAGCATCGTTCCATCCTTTTCCAAAGGAAGTTCGATTGGTTCTTCATTTTCCTCCTCGGCTACTTGTAAATATTCCACAAGCATCTTGGAGTTCCTTTGTAACAAAAACTATATTAAATTTTTCACTTCAGAGACGCGTCTAGAATAATGCTAGAAAAGACCACGGAGCGACGTACGGAGAAATCAGGAACCACAAAATGGCGACATCATACACCATAGATTATGTAGCAGTATAGGCGACAAGGCGACATAAATTGGCCATAGACACATATAAACAACACATAATGATTACATATTTTTTTTATATATTTTTCTTAATTTTTTTTACCCTTTTAAGAATATTTTAAGCATTAAAACATTAAGTTAGTACCGAAGTTATAACAATTAGAACTAAGCGTATCAGGAAGCCGATCCAAAACTCAGGTAGCGTTTGGAGTGTTACGTATTTATCTATATTTAACAATATAAAAAAAGGAATATTTGTGTTTTTAGTATTAACAAAAATATTTCAATTTCATGCTATTTGTGCGAGTCTAGGTGACTCATTATTAAAATAAGAATGAAATTGGGTTGGAAGCTAGAAACTCTGACTCAAGAGTTAGCGACACTAACCACGGGACCACAATCCGATACTAATATAACTCTTTTGGAAAAGAAATAAAGAACGGCTGTTCAAAATGACACGAAAGACATTGAAAAAACAGCAGAAGACCTTATGTACGTTCCAGGAATCGCAGATTGAAAGAAATTAAAAACCAATGCTTTTCAGGCGATAACGTCGGAGTTTTTCTTTTTTCACATTTTTGTCGAAACGATTTTTTTCAAACAACACACAAACATAATTTCTGATAATCTGCTGAACCAATTTGGCTGAAATTTACGCCGTTTAATATATATATATAAATATATATATATATATATATATATATATATATATATATATATATATATATATATATATATATATATATATATATATATATATATATATATATATATATATATATATATATATATATATATATATATATATATATATATATATATATATATATATATATATATATATATATATATATTTATATATTTAAATATTTATATATTTATATATATATATATAGATATATATATATATATATATATATATATATATATATATATATATATATATATATATATATATATATATATATATATATATATATATATATATATATATATATATATATATATATATATATATATATATATATATATATATTTATATATAACCCAGAATGTGACGAAAAGTTTAAAATTAATTTGAATTAAAAAATTACACATTTTCTAATGTTGAAATTTTTAAGAAAATTTGTTTTTACAGCAATTAACGAAAACATTTACAGCGGATGCCTATCAAAAAAGATAGCATGTCATAAACATATTTACAAGTCATGCAAGGCAAATTCCTTTTGACATCAAATTATTTCAACAACTGTTTAACGATTCAAATGATTTTTTTAGTTTGTCAGCTCGTTAATCCGAACGATTTCGCGTGTCTGATGATGGCGAGCAGCTGATTGCAGATTTTTAAAAAATGCTTAGTAATTCGAACGAATCTCAAATCTGAACTACCCACTGCATGATTTACGTTTGGATTAGCGAGCTAGCACTAAAATTTTACAAAGAGGTTATAAAAATATTTTCTTCCCAATTATATACTATTGAAATTATTAAATTATTGTAATTATGATCTGCTTGCTAATCCACAATCTGTTGAAAAAGTATAAACCTTGTTACAACTAGTAAGTCTGTGATCAAAGTATTTTCGACACGTTGGAAAATACGGTAACTGTATGGGGTCCAAAATTTGCAAAGGTAACGTTTTTGGTCAGCGTCTTCTTTTTTCGGAATTCCGGATGCATGAAAAACTCCAAATGTAGAATATTTATTTGCTCGGAAAAAATACCGTAAGCTTGGGATAAGGTTTTTGTATGGAACTCATACTTTTGGAATTCATGGTGCCTAGGCGGTAAAATTTAAATAAAAATTGATCAGGTATTTCATACAGCATTTGACAATAATAAAAATAATTTTGGGTTATTTATAAAGCACCATTTTCATGAAATATTGACCCTCTGAGATTGACATAAATAAATGGTTTGGTATAAATCTGCTACATCTATATTTTCCATTTTCATCCACGGTCCAGGTCAGTCCAGGTCCAGGTATGAAAAAAGTTCCTATTTACTAACTTTATTTTTTCTTACTTACCTTTTATCCATAGAAATTTTGACATTTGACACATGTTTTGTTGATGGTTAACCATGTGGTGATAATTTTCAAATTCACATGGTGTTTTTTTTCGTCTTGTGATGATAAAAGTTGACAAAATGCCCAACGACGGGCATAAATTCCTAATTAATGGCATTTCCATACTGGAGTGTGAGGCTCAGTCTGATAGTTCAATAATGAAATTATGTCGGGAATTAAAGGTTGGTGTTTTTTTAATGAATTAACTTGGTTACATTTATTTCATAAAAATAATTTTGGTATGTAACATTTTATTTTAGGAGAAACTTACTAAAGACTCAGATTGTATAGAAGAAGCAATTGATTCTTTATCGGAATATTTATTTCATCGAGAGTACACTATAACTATAGCAAAATGTTTTCCGAAAATCCTACTTCAAATGTTAAGCCACATACTTCCTTTGAGAACACTTGAAAATACGACTAAAAATAATGAAAACAACGAGAGTCGGATCATTCATTTGGAGAGCTGTCTTATTTTAGGAAAATTGATCATTTGTCACCCTGATGTCTTGCAGTAAGTTCATTTGCATTTTAAAATATAAAAATATATTTTTTAAACAGTAAATAATCTTGTCAGCTTTGCTAAACCGAAAGCGATAGGATTAAGTATAAAGTGGATCAAGGAAAATTTGTTTTTAATATAATTTTTTGTTCTTGAGATAGAAATATTTATCTTAAAAAATTATTTATTTTTTAAATGATAATAACTATGTACAAATAAGCGCGAAATAAAAAAAAAACATACAACAATAAGAATTTAGATTTTCAATAGAGAGCTAAATTTTTTTCAAACCCTTGTACGCACCACAATGGTGCATAGGGCACTGCATCATATAAACGCAGTGATATCTTGATTGTTAACTCATGAAGGAAAGGTGATCAGCCCTCCGCTTCAGGTACCAGTCCAGAGTAATACTGAATATACTGGACTGGACATGTTAAGCCTTCCGCTTAACATGTCCAGTCCAGGGTATAAATATAATGATTGAATAAATATTGGAGTGAGAAAATCACCTTTATTTATTTGACCCCCCCTGGGAATCCCGGGACCCGGGACCTCCAAAATGGTAGCCGAGCGTGCTGACCATCACACTACGGAGGCGGCTATTGGTCGAACACAAAGTAATAAAAAAATAACCAACCTCCCTCCCACCTCCTCCTCAATCCCCTTCTTAAAACATTGACTACCACCTATGGTAAGATATAGTAAGTTATTTATTGTATCTGCAGACAGTTGGTAGAAATCCATATTGAATTTTTGGGTAATATATCCAAAATTAAACAAGGTTTATTGGATTGAATTCTACATTTATTTACGTATTATTAAGACGTCTTATTAAGACATCATTAAACACTCTCAAACACTATCAAATTAGTGTTTGATAATGTCTTAATAAGACGAAACGCGTCACGTATTAACATACACATAAATAAATGTAGAATTCAATCCAATAAACCTTGTTTAATTTTGGATATATTACCTAACAATTAGATATAGTAAGTTTCAAGAAGTTACCAATAATAAGGTGCATAAAAATATTTTTGTTTGAAACCATTCTAGGTTTTCTCTACAGTATTTTAAGAATAGTCCGTCACCGTTTGAGTACTTGGATGATTGCGAACATGTCCCTAAACGGAGAAGGCTCAACACATCCTTCGACAATGGAGTGCAAGATATTGAAATAGTCGAATGCTGTTTTAACTTCCTGTCGGTTGCTCCTGACATATTCAGACAAAAGTGGAAATGGTCATCATTTATTGAAAAGTTTATTGTCAGCAATGACCCTGGTGTGAAATGGTAAGTAAAGTTTTATTCTTCTTCTAACCCTTATCTGCACCCAATGGTGCATAGGGCACTGCATCATATTGACGCAGTGTTATCTTGATTGTTACTTACACAAAGGCAAGGTGATCACTCCTGCCCTTCAGGGACCAGTACAGGATATTATCAAAGTGAATCACTAATATTTATTTTCACTCCCCCTGGGAATCGAACCCGGGACCTCCAGCACCGTAGCTAAACACGCTAGCCATTACACCACGGATGTGGACTAAGTTTTATAGCTTTTAAAAAATAAAACTTTTTCGGTTGGCATAATGGATTTTTGCTGGTCTTATTATCTATGAAATATATTTATTCTGTTTCACTCACACATTATAAATTGGGATTTCTCAAATTGTAATGTTGTAGTACAAAGTATTCGGGGATAGTAAAAATTACAAAATTTAAGTTACTCAAATTCTCCATTAATGAGAAGTCACAATTAGCAACATCTTGATTTGACTCAATTGATCACATCAATGAGTATTAGCGTTATAATCAACAAAAAAAATACTGACTGAATTTTAACCTTGACAACTCAAAAGTTATACTTTTGTGTTTTTTTTTGTTATCATTTTTCTTCAAAGTACATATTTTTTTATTTGACATGTACATGTTTAACTGTAAATTTTGTTAGACCTTGTTAAGTTAAATCAATATACGCTAAGACCACACTTTGCGTCGTAGATACGTTCCAAAAGATTCCCCGAAATTTAAACAAAATTTAAATTTACAAAACGGGAAATTACCTTTTAGAAAATTTAAAAATGATTCTCTGAATAGTAATTTAAAAAAAAACAACAACAATGCACAGCGAAAATGAGTCATTCAGTAATGACGCAAAGCGAGGTCTGAGTGTATTGAAATAACCTTTATTTATTTGCACAGTTGCACATTTTGTTTAACGATTCTTAACTAGCCTTGTTGCATCAAGAACACACTCAATTTTAAGTGTTATATGTTTACAAAGCTCTTTCCAAATTTATTTTTGTTAGTCATGACAGGCCGGTCGCAGCCTGAAAACACAATCACTAAAATAGACAAGTTTTGGACTTTTGCCATGTCGTAATTGGTTGTATGGCGATGGAAGTCAACCTTAAAAATGGTCAGTTGCAGGTGATCGTTGCCTGTTCTGGTTAACATTTTCAAATTAAGTGGAAATTGTCACGTGCCATACAAATTTACTGTGAAAATGAGTTTCAATTCAGTTTATTTATTTAAATAATAATTAAAAAAAAAAAAAATAATTAACACGCACATTATAAACTTAAAAGAATCCCGCTTCGGAAAACTCCTTTAGACAAATGGAACAGATCAATATCCAATGAGATATTGTTCAACATAGCGGTAACTCTTCCTACAGGCATAACCATCGGCAGGTTGGTCCTGTGTATAGGAATGTGAAACAATCTATGTCGACGCTGTCTTAGGTAACTATCGGGAGCATACAGACCAATGCTCCGGATAATTTCAGGATCATACCGCGCAACAACCGATAAAAATACGTAATCAAATGCACATTCCTTCTAGTCTCTAAATTATTGTAGCCAAGCATACCCTGGAGAAACTCGATCGGGTAGAGCCAAGGATAATAGCCGTACTCTCTCATGTAGAGTTGTATGGCCGTAAGGCAAAAATCAAGCTGTGTAAATCCTCCATAATTGTAACTTAATGGGGTGATAGACTTAAAACTTAAAGTGGAGAGTGACCGGAGTGTTTCGTCGTAACATCGCTCGCGTCGAGCATCAGCTAGCATCCGAAACTATGGATGGAGCGCTCGGCTCGCTGTACTGACTGCCTGAATGCTCACATCGTAACGTGTTATGTTACGACAAAATGCTCCGGTCAGTCTCTACCTTAACATTTAAATGTTAAGATTGTAACCTTCACACAATAATTTCTTTTGACTAATAAATTTATTTTAATGTTTTTCTAATAGATTTGTTCATTCTAGGCTTGTTTGCCAGTGTATTGCCATACTGTCCGGAATGCCTGAAGTGAAATTTCACAAATTGGAAGAAAATGTTTTGGGAAGTCCCGAGGAGGTGACAAATTGCATGTTAAAATATGCAGCGACAAAGAATTGTGCTTACAACACCAATATACGCAATGAGGAATTTTCCAAGCAGCAATTTGAGTACAAAACTAAAAATGAGAATGTCGTCAATGTGTCGGGTATTTTGTTGCCAGTTTACGACGTACAGAAGAGAGTGGACGGACAGTTGGTTCTTGTCAAGTCGACGCAGGACAACTTGAGGAGTCTCGCTCTTGCTGTAGCAACAGGTATACAAATGAATTAACACTTTATTTACTTACGAAGACTTTCCTCAAATACCGTGCAAATTTTTACAACTGTCAAAAAATGCACATTTTAACAAAAACATTCATAATTTCTGTACCAATAGTTCGATTATTATGATTTTTTCAATGAATACTCACGACAGATAGCCCTCACTCGATGTTGTAAAATGATATTTATGATTTAACAAGTGGCAGTTGAAATAATGAGCAAAATGTGTCGTATTGTGATTCATTCTAAAAAAATTCGTGTTTATTAAAAATGTTCTCTTCAAAATGTAGCATTTTCACAAATAATAGTGCATATTTATTCATTGAAATAAGTGCACTGGCAGTACACAACGGAGTCCTGGTTCCGACCCTAATGTATGGAAGTGAAACATGGAGTTGGCAAAAGAAGGATGAAAGTAGACTGAATGCAGTCGAAATGCGATCTCTGAGAAGAATGTGCGACAAAATGATGAATGATAGATGTCCAAAAAGCGGACCTGGACATGGACCATAAAAGCAGCAGAAAGGAGAAAAATTGATACCTTCGAAATGTGGTGTTGGAGGCGCATGCTCCGAATTCCATGGACAGCTAGACACACCAATGAGTCCATTCGCCAGGAACTACGGTTATTCTCCAGTTCTTTGGAAACGTTGCGCGTGGCAACGAGGATAGCCTAGAACGACTAGTTGTGATCGGTAGCCTGGAAGAAAAGAGAGGTAGAGGAAGATCCCCCACACGATGGACCGATCAAATTAAGGCAGCAGCAGGCACCTCAGTGGTTGGAGTGCTACGTGCAGCGCAGTCAAGGGATAACTGGAGAAGAGTCATTGCTTCTACAAGGGTCACAACCCTCAGCAATAAGGAATAAGAGGAAGAAGAAGAAATTATATGTTTAATTATTGTTACAGGTAAGGCTACATGTTTAGTGGGTCCTGTGGGATGCGGTAAAACCGCTCTTGTTGAGCATCTAGCTGCCATCACCGGGCGAAGTAAAGACTGGCTTCGGAAGGTTCAACTCGGAGATCAAACTGACTCCAGAACCCTCCTCGGAACTTACCGATGTACCGATGTTCCTGGGGAATTTGTGTGGCAGCCCGGCGTACTAACACAGGTATATAGATTTGAATTTAAATTTAAATACCAGCCTTATTTTCACTAATGTATTTGTTCCTTTCATGGCATAATCAAGGAAAATGTGCCCATACTATAATTCTGAAAGTTTTTATAAATATTTGTCTTGTTTAACCCTTTAAAACTCTTGAAACAAACAAAAAATCACCCTATTGAGAAATTCAATAAAAAATTCAATTTCTGAAACTGATCAGATCAGACATATGCAAATTTCTAGGTCAATGGATTATGTATATGCAGTAACTGTGTTTTTACAAAATATCAAATAAGTTGGACCTTCTTTTAGATTCAGATAACCAATAGAAAAATATTGAAAAGTAAATAAAAAATAAAAAATTTCAAATAATACAATGCAAACCAAGGATAGTAAAAATGCTAATCATTTAAATAAATGATAAATTGTGTTGTTTGCCTTGTAGTTATATATTCACATAATAACCTAATGTTGTTTCATTTTGTTATTAGTTTTAAAATTGTTATAAAATTTTTGGCTTGTTTCTGTAGGCTGTTCAACAAGGGCAATGGCTTTTGCTGGAAGATATCGATTGTGCAGCTATAGATGTGGCTTCCGTTTTGAGTTCCTTACTAGAGAGAAATGTATTGTCCGTACCCGGATATAGGGATGCTCTGCCCGTAGCTCCGGGTTTTCAGTTGTTTGTCACACAGAGGTACCTAGTAATTACATAATTACAACACATTAGTGTATGTCTGAATTTCGAATAATTGATATGTTTATTTTTTCAGGACAATTAATACGGTCAGCGGACAACAAAAACAAAATTCTAACGCTAGTGCTTTGTTGCAAAAACACTGGGCGCAAATTAATGTCGAGCCCTTGTCGAGATTGGAACTCGTGAACATAATAGAAACGGTATTTCCTAAATTGAAAACCATCGCCTCTCGAATGGTGGACGTGTTTATGCTGTTTTCAGTCGGAAGTCATCAGTCTTCCCTTCACAATAACGAGAACCGAGAGAATTACGCGCCACTAGTGAAAACACTGCATTCTGAATCATCGGATATTTTGTCTCTGAGAAGCGGTCGACTCACATCGACTAGAGATTTGATAAAGTGGTGCTCGAGAGCAGTCGTTAATTTTGATGTGTCGAGCCACGGCTCCGCGCTTAAAGTGCTACAGGATGCGATTGACATATTCGCGTGCTCCGTTCCGGCACGCCAGGCGAGAATCCCGTTGGCTAAAGAGATCGGAGCATATTTGGGAATCGTGGAGACGAAAGCCGAATATTATTGCAACACGTACAAGCCGACCGTGAGCCTTCAACCTACCGCCATGCACATCGGCAGAGCTGTCGTTCCGAGAAAAGAAATCCCCATCTCTTCCATAAGCCTTCAAGGCAAAAAAGTCACTTTTTCTTTCACTCGGCCGTCTACTTGTCTATTGGAAAGAATAGCTTGTTGCGTCAATTCGAACGAACCCGTTTTGCTAGTCGGAGAGACAGGCACGGGGAAGACGTCTTCCATACAATACCTCGCTAAAGAAACTGGCAATAAACTGATAGTCATAAACATGAATCAGCAGTCAGATTCCGCAGATTTGTTGGGTGGATATAAACCCGTGGATTTGAAGTACATAATGGCACCCATACGGGAAGAATTCGAATCTTTGTTCCGAAATTACTACGATGTCACGAAGAATGCTAAATTTTTAGAGTACATTGCCGTAACATTCGAATCCAACGACTGGAAAACATTACTTATTCTAATGAAAAAAAGTCAACAAGCAGCCATGAAAAGGTTGTGCAATACAAATGTAGAGCGAATGATTAAATCCGGGACAGCAAATGCGACTGATCCCAAAACGGAACGCGAAAGAACAATGCTACTTAGCAAATGGCTCAATTTCGGGTATAAACTCTCAAAATTAGATTTGCAACTGAAGGCGCAGACTTCTTTGGCTTTTTCATTTATAGAAGGTTCCTTGGTGAGGGCTCTGAGAAAAGGGTACTGGGTACTCCTCGATGAGATCAACTTGGCGTCGGCCGAAACCTTGGAATGTCTATCGGGACTATTGGAAGGTGGAGATAGCTCCATTAGCCTGCTGGAGCGTGGTGACGACAAGGCCGTAGAGAGACACAGAGATTTCACTTTGTTCGCTTGTATGAACCCTGCCACAGATGTTGGAAAGCGGGATCTACCTGCCGGATTAAGAAACAGATTTACCGAGTTTTTTGTCGATGAACTGACGGATAAAAATGATCTGTTACTCTTAGTTGGAGACTATTTAAAAGATTTATCGGTTCCCCAAGCCGTCCAGGAATCTATTTATAAATTTTATATGAATATAAGAAAAGAGGCGCAGATTAATCTCACGGATGGCACCGGCCAGTCTCCTCACTTCTCCCTGAGAACCTTGTGTCGAGCACTTTCAGCCGCTCCCTCGGCTCAGTGTGGTACGGTCACTCGATCTCTGTATGAAACTGCCTGCCTCAGTTTCCTCACGCAACTAGATAGTTCATCGCACTCCAAGGTTCAGTCTCAAATAGCGAAAGCTGTACTTGGAAACAAAAATTTAAAAAGTGTTCTTAATCAACCCATTCCCGAACCTAAATCTAATAAAAACGAAAAGTTTATACAATTCGAGGGATACTGGGTCGGCCAAGGAAAGCTTCAGCCGGTGGTGCCGAATGATTACGTTTTAACACCCTCAGTTAGGAAAAACCTCAAAGATTTAGTGAGAATCATATCGTTAGCTAAACTTCCTATTCTGCTTCAAGGCGATACTTCAGTGGGAAAGACGTCTCTCATCACGTATATTGCAAAAGTTTCAGGGAACCACTGCGTAAGAATCAATAACCACCAACACACCGATCTGCAAGAGTACGTGGGTTCTTACGCTACAGATTCTAGTGGCAAACTAGTGTTTAGAGAAGGGGTCCTAGTAGAAGCGATGCGTAAGGGACATTGGATTATCCTCGACGAACTCAATCTGGCTCCTAGTGACGTATTAGAGGCACTAAACCGAGTCCTGGATGACAATAGAGAACTGTTCATCCCCGAGACCCAACAGGTAGTGAAAGCTGACCCTAATTTCATGCTGTTTGCCACTCAGAATCCTCCTGGAATTTACGGAGGCAGAAAATTACTTTCTCGAGCGTTCAGGAACCGTTTTGTCGAATTGCACTTTGACGAAATTCCAAGGCCCGAATTAGAAACTATACTTCATCAAAGATGTCACATGCCTCCTTCATATTGCAAGAAAGTAATCGCAGTGATGGCGGAACTCCAGGCTAGACGCAGAGGATCGGCTGCCGTGCAAGGAAAGGAAGGCTTCATTACTCTCCGAGATCTGTTCAGGTGGGGGCAGAGATACAAGGCTGCTGCGGATTCCAATACCGCCACTGGGAAGTATTACGACTGGGATCAGCATATCGCCGACGAAGGATACCTCGTTCTGGCCGGTAGAGTCAGGCAGCTAGAAGAAAGGTGTATAATTCAAGAAGTTTTACAAAAACATATAAAACGATCTGTTGATCCTGAAAATTTATTCTCTCTTTCTGAAAAAACTTCTTCAGTCACTCGGGATATCTTAGAAAAAATATTGAATGCTGATATTGAAGAATTTAGTCACATAGTTTGGACTTTTAATATGAGACGTTTAGCCGTTTTGATAGCAAAGTCTTTTATATTTATCGAACCGGTTCTGTTGGTAGGAGAAACTGGTTGTGGAAAAACCACAGTTTGCCAGATGTTGGCGGCACTGAACAAGTGCCGCTTGCTCTCTGTCAACTGTCACATGCACACTGAAGGAGCCGATTTCCTGGGAGGCCTCAGGCCCGTGAGGTGCTACAATGACGATGGAAAGCTTTTTGAATGGGTCGATGGACCACTTATCGAAGCGATGAAAACGGGTCAAATGTTCTTAGCTGATGAAATATCCCTCGCTGATGACAGTGTTTTAGAAAGACTGAATTCCCTTCTAGAGCCAGAGAGACAACTGTTACTCGCGGAAAAGGGTTTGGATGTGGCGGACAATTCATCCTGTATTATTACGGCCAATGAAGGTTTTCATTTTATTGCGACAATGAATCCCGGAGGTGACTATGGAAAGAAAGAGTTATCACCCGCCTTAAGAAACAGATTTACGGAAATCTGGTGCGATCATATAACCAAACGGGATGATTTGCTCGCGGTTTTGGAACGGAGTGTTAACTCGGGGATATCGTTAGAAACTTGTATCGATGGAACTTCTGGAATTGGAAACAATATTTTGGATTTTATTTATTGGTTCAAATCCACAAAAGTGGGCGACAGATTCCCTTGTAGCATCAGAGACTTACTATCGTGGGTACATTTCATTAATGTCGCTGTGGAAAACAGTCATCTAGATGTAGGGGAAGCGTTTGTTCACGGAGCTAATCTCATATTCTTGGATTGTTTCGGCACTGGGATGTCCGGAGCGGAGAGTTTGGAATCTTTGAATGAAATACGAACGAGGGCCATTAATTTCTTATTAAATCAAATAATAGGCAAAGCTCCCGAGAAATTGAACAATCTCAGAAAACTTTTAATTGATAAAAATGTAAAGTTGGTGGCAGAAAAGATCGATGGAAAATTTGGTATAGATCCATTTTTCATATCTTGCGGTTTCTCATCTAAAATGGATGCTATACCCGATTCGGACAGACAATGCGGAGTAAATGCAGAAACAAGTTCAGCTAAAGATCCGGTAAACTTTAGTTTTACTGCTCCTACGACTGGAGTTAATACAATGAGGCTTCTCAGAGGGTTGCAACTGAATAAAGCCATATTGCTAGAGGGAAGTCCGGGCGTTGGCAAGACCAGTTTGGTCACTGCACTGGCCGAGACATCCGGCCACAGAATACTCAGAATCAATTTGAGCGACCAAACGGTTAGTAGTCGAGATTTATGTAAGGAATGAAATATTTGAAATTTCGAATGTCGGAACGAATGAATTCTATAATCAGTTTTCCTTTTTCAGGACATAAGTGATCTGTTTGGGGCAGACTTGCCTACTCCCGAAGGCGCGTTCGCTTGGCAAGAAGGCGCATTCTTAACGGCCCTGCAGAATGGAGACTGGATATTGCTGGACGAGCTGAATCTCGCCCCGCAGCCTGTTCTGGAGGGCTTGAACGCTTGTCTCGATCACAGAGGAGAGATATTCATCCCCGAATTGGGTAGAACCTTCAAAGTCAAAAAGGAGACTAGGATATTTGCTTGTCAGAATCCACTGCGGCAAGGAGGCTCGAGAAGAGGCTTACCTAAATCATTTTTAAATAGGTTTACCCAAGTCTATGTGGACACTCTATTAGAAGAAGATCTGACATTTATCACAACATCTCAGTATCAGGTGATACCGCCTGACGTGTTGCAACAGATGATAAAGATGAACTCGCAAATCTTGCATGAAACGTCAGATTTGCTTTTGTGGGGCCATAGAGGTAGTCCGTGGGAGCTGAATTTGAGAGACATACAACGCTGGTGCGATGGCATTATGAGCGACATGGGTAATGAGTTCAGAGCCGATTTGTTAAATCCAGGGAAATTTGCCCAGCTTTTGTACATCAACCGAATGAGAACCGCTTACGATAAGGAGCGAGTCAAATCAATTTATGAAAAGTATTTCTGCCCGCAACACCCATTGAGTAATGAAAACCCTGTGTTTTACATAACCGAGAAAAGCGTTCATGTCGGCGATGTAGCAATCTCGAGAAATCAGTGCGGCGTTCGTAAAACGACTGATAGAGACTTGTTAATTTTACGAAATCAGCTTCCCGTTTTGAAGTCGTTAATTCAATGCGTTAATATGAATTGGCTGGCTATTTTGGTTAGTAAAAAAAATTAATTTAATTAAAGAAGTGTTGAAAACTTGAGTACAACGTAAACTTTGGTCACGTTTATGGACTGATTTATTAAATTTTTTGTGATTATTTCTTATTCTTCATAAATTTTATTTTGCACAACTGTACTATTATTTTTAATATGTATCATTCATTTTAGGTTGGCCCTACATCTACTGGCAAGAATAGCAGTGTTCAAGTATTAGCGCAGCTAATTGGAAAGGATCTCAATATTTTGCCTGTGGTTTCAGCTATGGACACATCAGATTTATTAGGAGGCTTTGAACAAGTGAGTATTGCAATATGTCCTGGCTTTAGAATGGAATACGACTGGATGAGATTGGAAGAGTTCAGGAACTGCTCCAGATGGTGCAAATCGAGAAGGATATTGTAATAGCTATAGTCAACATCCGGGGAACTGGACAGGGTACATGCAGATGAAGAATTCTTGTTCCATCACCAGTTGAAATAAAAACTTTAAATGGTTTTGAAGTTAATCTACTATACTACAAAGAACGCTGTCTATACATTTGTGGAAATGATTTTTAATTGATAGTTATCTTCACTGTATAATTAGTGCTGTCACTATATTTGTGCTGGGCTCTACTGCAGATGTAGTGTGTACAACTTATTAACACATTATTGTCGGGCGGTTTTTTTATCAACACCGAACCTAATTATGTTCAGACAGTCTGCTGCCCAACCCTCAGTATACTCATCACAAGTAACCGCAAACCCAATTCTGATTTGTACAATGTTTTTTGGCGTCTCTCGCGCTCTACCAAAGTAAGCAAATAGAATGCTTATAAGCGTCTCCTGCTCTCTGCCAACAGTATGTAAAAGACGCTTTGAAGCGTTTCCCGCAAACAATGTGTTTAAAACATAATCTATATTTTCTGCATCCTGCTCATGGATGCTCACTTAACAAATCATACACGCAACACTCATCATATTTATTGATTTAATTAACATTAACTTAGTGGAATAACATGATTATTTATATATAAAAGTAAAACACTTGTATAACAAAGACCACTTTTGAGTTTAATAATAACGCGACTAGTTTTTACAACTACACATATTCTCATCAACAAAATCAAGTGAAAATGCAAACTGAATTGTATTTTCACATATTGATGAGGACATATCGCTCACTCCTTTCAAGAACGTCATAAATCAAAATTCGTCAATTTCCAGCTGTGGATGTTTTTGGAATGCCCAGAAAATGTACTATATCCCAGCAAAAGTGGCATATTTTTAACTTAATATTTACCTGCTACAGGGCAGAAAGTGTTGTTTTTGCATTTTGAAGAAAAGGTATTGTTTAATTATTTTTTTAAACATACTAAATATTTTTCAAATGGAGAAAAAACCTTCAGGTTTTACCTGAAAAGATCTGTTGCACAGTAAAAAGTTCAATAAGTGGCTTGATATTTATTTTTAATACATTGTATTATATTTTTAAACTTTAAAAACGCTCTCTTGAAAAATCAAGTTTTTTGATTTATGACGTTCTTGAAAGGAGTGAGCGATATGTAGTTCTCGACACTAGTCATGTTTACATCAATAACATAAAAGTGGTCTTACCAGTGTTTATTATTTACTAATCATGTAAAGATAGATAATATCATTTGCTTACAGATATGTAAATATTTATTTTGTTTTAGGCGGACTACAATCGGCACCTTGAAGATATATCTGTAAAGATAGAAAACATTGTGATGACATCGCATCAAAACCTTTTGCTATCGAAGAAATTCGATCAAGCTGTCAAAATTTTACATCAATGGGAGACTTTCAAATTCATGAACTTTACAGGTAACGTTGAGTAATTAATGAAAATACGATTTTTATAGTGATTTGGGGGAAAGATTTTGAAGCACAGCCAAACTACCATAAAACGAGGATGTTTCGGTAAAGTAAGAAGCAGGCGCCATGTAGGGGAGATTTTTGTTAAGAACAATATTTTGATTCAATTCATGAACTTTACAGGTTATGTTAATTAAAATAATAAGTAACGAAAATATTGAGGCTAATGAGTTTTGGTTTTGATTAGAGGGGGGGAGATTTGACAGCCAAACTACCATGAAATGAGGATGTTTCGGTAAAGTGAGAAGCAGGCGCCATGTAGGGGAGATTTTTTTATTTAATACATTTCGGACGGGTGTTTTTTACGCTTGCGGACTGTTGTCGATGAGATTTAATAATTCTTTACGTATAGTTTACACCTTAACTAAAGAGATTGATACATAATATTAATATAAAAACATTAAATAATTCCTTCTTTTCTGCCTTTGAAAAGAGGCCGGCGCCGAAGGTAAAAATACACTTTCCGTCCTTAAGCATCAACCGACCGAACGGGTAAAAATATCTTTCCCGTCTGAAGTGTGTTAATATTTTGATTACTCTTTTGGTATGTGCATATTTGTTATGAAATTACTATGTTACGAAATTACTATGTTATGAAATTGAATCTAGGTCCTCCGCTGGAGCATACAATGGAGGCTGAAACCAAATTGTTTGGTAATAAAGAACAACAGCTTCAGAAAGTGTTAAGCCTGCTCTTGGTCATTAATGAGCGCGATGATGACTTGAAGTTCACCATCGACTATTTGTCATTCAAATTGCAAAGTCTCAAGGAGATGGTTTCCAAAGAGGGCAGCATAAATGCTGGCGGGAAGTTTGAATGGGTGGATTCGCTACTTGTTAAGGTATTTATACAACTTATAGTCAATTTTAGACTCGGCTTTTTGGTTTTCACTCTTTCTTTTTGGTACTTCTGGGGTGCGGGGTAAATACAAATAACAGTAAATATGTGTTTATTAAAAAAAACATGGCTTCCGATTTTTAATAAGAGTGGTACATGGATAATAATAATAAAATAATAAAACACTTTTCCGCACCCCCATTGGAGCATAGGGCACTGCGTCATATAAATGCAGTGTTATCTTGATCGTTTACACATGAAGGAATGGTGATAAGCCCTCCGCTTCAGGTACCAGTCCAGGGTAATATTGAATTATGTACATGGATAGCGATATTAATTTGAAAAAAAAAAGTCATTTTTTTATTTGATTTATTTTGAAGTCACCCAGTGAGAGAATGATTCCTCCAGTGTCAAGTCTTATTTTTATTTACAAAATAAAAAATGATAACAACTAAAAAAAGTACTTACTTTCCAACTAATTTTACTCTTGATGGTATGTATTTCAAATCGTTTTAAAATTGGAAAGCAGTATGTGCGTATTTGGAATAATTTTTTGATACATACCTATGCAGTTTCTTTGATTATAATTTCATAATTTTCTCACGCTCTCCTTATCATTCAACGTTACTTTGTGTAATACCACTTTTATAAAAGAAGTATTACACAAAGTAAACAATGAATGAAAGAGAGTGTTATATTACCATACCACAAAGTTATGAATGCTTTTGATATACACACTATCATAATTTTTTTCATACAAAAACAGAAGCTATTGCAATTATTACGTCAATAATTTTTTTCAGTGTTTACTAAACGGCAGTTGGCTTCTGGTGGACAATGTGAACCTGTGTTCTTCCGCTGTGTTGGACCGCCTCAACGGGTTGCTAGAACCAAATGGTGTTCTCAGCATCCCAGAAAGAGGGGGATCTGCTAATGAAATCAAACCTCACCCGGATTTCAGGATGTTCTTTACAATGGACCCCAAGAACGGAGAAATATCTAGGCACGTTTGAAACTTTTAATTCACTTCAAGTTTGCAGCCATGTTAAATGAAATTATTTTCAAACTGACAAATGAATATCAGTTAATTTGTTAGATTTTCAAATATGGAATTGCTGTGGCTAGAATCTATGAGTTTCAGTACCTAATTATCATTCTCTTAATAGCAATAATAATAATAATTTTGTTTCGCTACTTTGCTATTCAAACATCTCATATTGACCAAATGTTGAACTAATCAAAAATTTTACATATCGTAGTCATACAGGAGAATGTGACCAACTAACAAAACGTAAAATGTTCAGGAGGGCCATTTAAATCACTTTTGCTTGGCAAGAAAATAAACATCAATGCAGTTAGTAATTTTTAACAAGTCAATATATTATACTTCCAAGTTTAAAATCCTTCAGGATTTTTTCAGAGCAAAAGATATCAAATAGTCAATGGTTACATTTTTGTAAAAAAAATGCACTTGGTGACTTTCTCCTGTATGACTACGATATGAACATAATATTCCAAAATGTTTAATATTTGAAAAATTATACATAGGATGCTTTTTTAAAATGATATTCTATTACACTCTATAACTTAGTATAGTCTATAACTTTATACAACAATATTACCACTATAAGTACATATTTTTTTTGTTAAAATCTTGCACATAAGGCACCATTTGTTTCTTAACTCTTGCAATTTAGTTATGATGTGATCTTTTTGCCCACATTTGATTCAAATCTGTATTTATGTGTCCTACTTCCTTAAAGTTAAGTACAATTAAGAAAAAATCTTTTGTTATGTCCCGAAAACAAAATGTTCAACAACTAGACATAGACTTGAATCTAATTTGTAAATTATTTAAATCCTTTTTAGGGCTATGCGAAATCGTGGAGTAGAAATATATATTGTCGGTCCTGAAGAAACTGTTAACATCTCGCTCACGGAAATAGTTCCTGCATTAGATTTGGCGGCAATGCTTTCTTCCACTGGACTGCCAGACAGGTATCACAAGCTGTTTGTAGCTGCCCATGAAAAATTATGTTCCTTCATTCAAAGTAAGTATGAATTTTATGTATTTCAAATATCTAACCTTTATCCTCACCCTATGGTGCATTGAGCACTGCATCTTATTGACATTGTTATCTTGATGGTTACTTACATGAAGGCAAGGTGATCACTCCTGCGCTTCAGGGACTAATCCAGGGTAATATTAAATAAAAATTAATATTTAATAATAATAACTATTATTAATCGTGTAATGTATATAGACGAGTTTCATTTGAAACACTCTCCTTATCATTCATCGTTTACTTTGTGTAATACTCACAATTGTTTTAGTGGTAATACACAAAGTGAATGATGAATGATAAGGAGAGGTTTTGAAAGTATTTTTAAAATACATAAAAAAAATTATCCCATTTGCACGTAAGTCATATTAACTAGTCTCTCAAGGCATATTCTCTTTTGATATATGTGACTCAAATTATTTTAAACTTATTTTATTTAAGTATTTTGCATAATACCCAATAATCCCCTTCATGGTATTATAAACTTTAAAAAAATCATAGAATTAAAAAAAAAAATAATTAATTGGTTTATTTTGATAAGCCCAATTTTCATTAAATAATAATTTTTATTTTGTTATTTATTTATTTATTGGTGCATATGCATGTAAGGCCTTTACATATAGAATATAAGGAAATAATTATAAATGTACAGCAATATAATGGAACGTAAGTACATGACAAAACAATAATAATATGTAATAGTAATAAATGATAATAAGTAAATAATAAAACATTATTATTGTGATATTTGCCAAATATTAATATGCTATTCTAATTTTGAAATACTTTTTTAGGTTACGAGAAACCTTCCCAGTGTCATCTCCTCCAAACGGCATTCCTGACAAGCCAACAGATTTTAAGAGGAGAACACGTTATAAGTGCCATCGTCAAAAGTTTCTCCGATGTTTACATCAAATCTCACAGTCTCGCTAATTTCTTGGGATCGCAGCAAGCAATAGCGGAATTTAAGAACGAAATGTTCAATGTACTGGAAAGTCTCATTCAAAATACAGTCACTAATTACGCAACTGAAAAAAGTTACTGCCCCCTTGAATCACATACGTTCTATTCTTCAAAATTGCAAACTCATTCTTCGTTGGAAATTGTGAAATATCAAGGCTCTTTCTTAAACATGTCCACTAAAAATTGTACCAAGGATTGTGGGAATTCTATGAAGTTGTCTCTATTTCTTTACTATTTCTATCATCTTGGCAGTAAGCGTGATTTAAATATTCGCAGTGAATATGTCGTCTCTTGTCTTTCGAATAAGGATTGCAATCTTCCGGAAGCGGAGAAGTCTTGGTTGTTGACTTTGAATTCTTTGATGTTCAATACCGTGTCTAAACACATTCAAAATAAAGACATTGACTACCCGTGGGATGTTCGATTTTTACCTGAAATAAAGAGCATTCAAAATGTTTCAGTAGAAAGTCACTCAAATAAGTTGGGTATTTGTCTGTATTATTTAACCATGAGAGGTATTCAAGAATTGGATGTAAAAAACACTTCAATGACCGCTCTAGATTATTCCGTTAAGGTTACTTCCGGAAGTCTTTCTGACTTCTCCGACATTCCCGTGTTGAAACATTGTTCGGAGTTCATAAATTTGTTAGATGATACGATTATACAAATGCTTTCTAGCGATAGCATACAGCTAAATAATGAAGATTGGTGCGATCTGGTTTTATTATTCAACTGGCGCAAACGATTTTATAGAATATGTAATGAACCGTTGCTGATTACGACGGTGAAAAATCATAAAAAGAGCATGTCTTTACGAGACGACATCATAGTCAATATGAATATCCACTATAAGTGGCTTTCCAAGTTTTTGATAGAGAAACTAAATGCTGTCGGAAGAAATACCAATTTGCTGACAGATTTATACGAACTTATGGCCAGAATAGACAAAGGATTAATGACTCAGCATTCTCCATTACGACCGATAAGTAAACACATCAAAAAGTTCTTGGGACAGCCGACACCGTTCCCTAGTGAAAATGTCTATACTTCTTGCCTTCTCCGAGACAATATACTAGAAAACACCAATATCCTAACACCTCATAATCAAAAATTAACCGAGAAAGTCGTTCAAGATATTATTCAGGGGAACCACAATGCAGTCAAAAATACTTTCAAACAGATGGAAGACGCTTTTGATTTTCCCAGTGAACTCTTAGCCGCAAGAATGGATGAAATTTGTTCTAATAAACGTGACACGGAGAACAATAATTCAAACAAAGATGGCACTGAGAATGAGGAAGAACTCAAACCTAGTAAATTAGACGTTGGTTTATTCAGTTACCAAGTTCAGCTGTGGCCAATCAAGGAATACTTCATTATTAAAGTGCTCAATATTTATAAGGTGCAACTGTTCAAGCAACTCTTAAACAATTTAAAAATGACATTGGTTAATGTCGAAGAAGACAACAGAATTTCTCCTATCTCATCCAGTTTAATCAAGTATTTATCAGAAATCATCCACTTGGCGCCTCTTCTGCCTGTCAAACTTAATAGTCTATTATCGGATTTGACTATTCTTCAGAATGGGAATGCGAATCCGGAAAAACTTAACCGGTAAGAATAACTCCTTTCCAATCATTTTCTTATTTAATAGTACTGTTTGTGGATGAGTTTATTTTATAATTTGGCATACTTTATAGCTTGGTTGAAAACTCGGCGGAATTGTGGGATCTGATGACTTCCTATTTGGACATGTCCGCTGCTACCAATTCCCAGAGATGGCTGAAGTGGTCTGCGGATGATTTGGAGCTAACAAATAACTCCATATTCGAGGAGCAAAAAGAAAAAATTGAAACATTCCCCATTGATTTTCCACATGTCACTTATACTACAGTGAAATTGGTGTTGCAGAGTGATACACACAATCAGACAGGTTTGGTTACTTAAATTTGATACACAACACCCTTAAAAAAATAAAAAAAACTTCAAAATGAATAAAAAAAATTCATTTCATTTCAGATCTTCCTGCAGGTTGTTCTCTTGTACCATCAACTCTTACTGGTTGGAAAGGACGCTCGTTGCAACTAGAAGCTCTCCATTCTATGTTATGGAGGAATATGACATTAATAAATGCGCCACGTTTCAAAAACCAGTATGTAATAATCAGTTCAGAAATGCAAAATATAATTTTTTCTTAAGTAATATAATTTTATGCTATTGCTATTTGTTCTAGTCTCTCGGATGCCGAAACTATAATCAAGAACTTTGAAAGAATGGCACTATGTTTAGAATGTGCTTTATTGAGAAAAGACGAAACCCCACCCAATTTGGGCACTGGTATAATTAGCATCATTGAAAACTGTGTTCTTAAAATTAACGAAGCTTACGAAAGGAAAAGTAAATTTTACTCTCGAGAAATGAACAAAACCAAAATACACATTACAGAGGGCTTAACAAAGTGCGCTTATTTGACCGATAAATTAAATGATACTATATCTAAAAGAAATGAAGATTCCGCATCTTTCCAAGAAAACATGGAGATGATTCTTACCACGGCGCGGATTTGGTCTCTATTTGCTTCGTGCAATATTACGTTGCTGTCGGAAATAGGCACTATGGACCCAGTCAAAAAGAATAGCCTAAAACTTCAGTACATCAAGGAAGACGTGCAAGTCGTAGAAAATTTATTAGATTTGAATCTGTTACACGGTGTTGTGCAAGGAAGCGTCATGATATCCAAGGAGGAATCTGAAGCCATCATGTCCTGGAATAACAGTGACGAATTCATACCGAGAAGTTATAAACTAGATGGGCCTGAAGAAAAGGTGTTGAATAAAGATAGCCTCTATAAGAAGCTTTCAAAATCTCACCCGCACTGTTCCGACTTAATGAAAGCGGAAGATAAAACCAAAGAACAAATCCAAACCCTTTCTAAAGGTTTTACCTATCGGCCATGTGAACCGACATTCGCCAACCTTTCCAAGGTATGTAGTTGAAACATGTATTGTAGATAAAATAAAATAAAATAATTATATGGTTGTAATTAATTTGTTTTTCTTTTACAGGAATATATCCACTTTGTGAATTCCTTAGGGTCACCAGCCGTTGTAATGAAGCTCTACACTAATTTGTCATCTCTCTTTAAAAAACTCCTGAAAATCACGACATCCAACTCGTATGATTCAGAAGTTGTGGCAATACTTGGTAAAGCTAATGATATTGTGAGGGAATGTTCGACATGGCAGTATTCCGTTCAAAGTTTCTACATCAAAATAACCAAAATCTTTTCATCGACATTCCCCGATTTAACCAAACCGTTTTTGAATGTCATAACACAACTCTTTTATGGGCTCGGTTTGATGAAAAATTCAATCATGAAAATGGTGGTGCTAATCAAACATGGCAAAAGCAATTCCCAGTTGGTCAGTTCATGGACAGAAGACATTGTCAGATTCCCTGTTATAAACAATAAAACTGGCAATTTAATGAATTCTATTGATTTCTTTACTTCGAAATCTTTGGCAGATTTCTTGAAGACTTTCAATACGGAAGAGAATCATTTTGACACTACTGAATGCTTTAGGTAATTCAATAAGATTTATTTATATAATTTCAACGATTCTGTATGAATGCAAGTATGTAATACGTAGAATCGCGATATAACGAAATCCAAGGGACCAAAAAATATTAATTCGTAATAACGAATTCCTACATATAACGAATTTTTTAAATCATACTTAGTATGTATATGTTGCGCGCCGTCGCAAAAAATGTTGCGCGGCTTTTCAAAAAGATCGCAAGTTCTGCAAACAAAGGAGGAAGGGGGCCATAGGGAACTGAATATCTACATATTTTCACTAGTTTTCTTATTAACCTTACGGTGATAAAAGTGCCGCGGGAATCGATGATACTCGTATGTATTTTGTACACAATATGAGAATGTGATTTTAAAACCGGAAAAACGTAAATATTCCTAGTTGCTTTTACTGGCCATATTTAAAGTTGAAATATAACAATTTTGTAATGTTGGGTCTGGTAAATATGTATCTGAAAATGAGAATAATAACATCAAATATAATAATAATAATATCACAAGTAGCCGCCAAAGCCGAGAACGAGAACGGCTTGCGCGCTACTGACGGCCAGTGTTGTCAGACGTCAAAGAGTAGTTTTCGATATTGAGATTGCGAAATTACGAAATTGCGAAATTACGAGACGGCGAAAAAATTTTTTTCCAAAATTTACGCGATGAATTTTTTTCGCCGTCGCTAAAAATTTCCTAAAATCCGTTAAAATTCCGTTATAATCCTTCAAATTCCGTTTGATCTCTTTATTCCTTCAAAATCCGTATAAAACGGACAAATCCGTATTTGTCCAAATTGTCCGTCATATTTAACCTGTCCGGGAGTATGGCCGTATATGTACGGCCATACCAAACTTTTCTCAAAGGAGTTTGGACGTACATGTACGGCCGATACAAAATATGATTTATGACACGATTTATATCAAAACATGTTAAAAACATGATTTATCGATATTTCGATAATTTTGATATAAATCATGTTTACTGGTGTAAATATCTTTGTTTATTCAAGAAAACATGTTGCTTATAGCATCGACTATAATATAAAAATTTAAAAGTAAAAAAAACAAAAACAAAAACAAATTCACTCCTCAGATACAGTTTTGTCCGGAGAAACTCACACCCAGACAGGTTAATATTCCGAGTTGCTTTTATTGGCCATATTTAAAGTTTAAATAAAACAATTTTGTAATGTTGGGCCTGGTAAATGTTATTCATGATGTCATTCATTTGCAGCGACGGAAATAAATAATTTGTAAAAAAATCGGGAATCAAATCCTAACATAAAATCGTAAAAATACACAAACGTTTCTGTGTTTGCGCGTGTGGCGTGCTTTGTAAGTATGCGTGCATGTCGTACGTCGTAACACGTTACTCCGCTAGTCCAATAGTGTGCAGATTGTCTTACCCGACACTACGCCCCACTTAGGGCGCTTGTCCACTACCCGAAATTCCGTGTAATTTTACTGTCCGGCACGTCAGTTAGCGTTTTAAAATGACGATTGGCTTGGATTGGCTTGTGCTTTTGTCCATCTTTCTTCGGATCGGAGCTCTTGATCGGTGCGTGAACACGTTGCGCGTAAATTCGATCGTAAAATCGTCGTTTTAAAACGCAAACTGACGTGTCGGACGGACGGTAAAATTATTCCGTGTAGTGGACAAATGCCCTTACGATGTAGGATAAAAGACGGATGCAATTTGAGGATTATTATTGTCAACAGAATCATTTCATTGAGATAAAAAGATGGATTGTAATTTGAGAATTATTATTGTCTACCATTGAGATAAGCAGGTGGACTGATTATGGGAGAGAATATACTTGAGAATTTTTATGGCCTACAGAAATAATTTCATTGAAATAAGAAGAGAGATTATAACTACGTCGCCTACTTTCAAAATCCGCCAGATCCATATAAGTCGATTTTACAAAAAAAATCCAAATTCTCCGAATAACATTTATGTTTCAAAGATTTGTCTATCTTTATATAAAATATTTTAAAATAGAGAATTTTCCCATTTTTTGGAAAGTTTTTCAGTACTCAAAAAAAAACACGAGACACAAATTGATAATGACGTCATCTTAACTTTTGACCTATCTCCGCTCTCTGATTGACCAATATGGGTCAGAAGGCAAGTTTCAGGAATTTGAAATACAACGCTGTTTTTAAGTATTTTTTAGCGGGGTTTTCAAGTATTTAAAAATTTTGAACAATAAAAACCACAACTAGCATTCCGATAGAGTATTTATTTTAAAATCTTATAAAACTGGATCTAGCGGATTTTGAAAGTAGGCGACACAACTGAAGAATTATTATTGCTAAAGTAAATCATTTCACTGACTCATTGACTCTAATTACTAATTACTCAAGCTGATGGGATATTGTATTGAATTACTTTTAAAAATCGCCATAAAACCATCCGCATATGGTGCGGCGGCGCGGCTTGAATAATTTTATCTTAACATTTTTTATTTCCGCGCGGCGCCGCGGCGGCGCGGCTTTGAAATATTTTTATCATAACATTTTTTATTTGTTATAAATTTACTTAAATGTATTGGCACTTTTTCGTACGGGACAAAAGTGATTTTGTTATACATAATAACGGGATTTCGTTATATAAATGCATTTTTGTATGAAAAATTAGTTTTAGGGAATAAATTCGTTTTTTTTTTTCGATATACGTCATTTTTCGATATATCGCGATTACTTATATCGCGATTCTACATGGTAAAATTTTCAGGTTATTAAAAGTAAGTCTACAAGAGCTGTATTCCGGCTGCGTAACCAGGGGTAGTTTGGAAAAGGACATGTGGAGTACATTCTGTATGATACTGAATGAAGTTGTAGTCACTTGGCAGAAACAACAGCGGGAAATAGACAAGAAAAAACAAGAAGAGGATCTGCTCTATGTTAACAAGTGAGTACATAATAGAAATAATGTAAAATCTTCATTTGTGATTTTCTATTCTCAATGCCTTCTAGATAATGTTTGAAAGTGCCCTGGAAACTTAAATAAAAATATTGTCGTTAATGGGAAGTCGTAATCGGCAATCACTTCAACTGCCTCTGTAAACGATTAATTGGTCTCATCTAAGATCAATGATGCACACATCGTAAATTTTACTGGCCATCTTTGGGAAGCTTAAGAAATATTTGTATTACTTATTAATCTTTTGATAAATATAATTAAACTTAAGTTCCAGTTTGAAAAAGGGTAGCTAATGAAGATTTATAATTGATTTAAATAAGTCCGCTTCCATAGTACAGCGGTAAGTACATTTGGCTACCATGCTGGAGTTCCCGGGTTCGATTCTTAGGGTGGTCAAAATAAAGATAGGTGTTTTTTCACTATAATTATTTACTTAATATTATCCCGTATTGGTACCTGATGCGTGGAACTGACCACCTTTCCTTCATATAATGAATGATCAAATTATCATTGCAGTGCTCTATGCACATGCACCATTGGGTGCAGATAAGGGTTTAGTCATTTTTGAAAATAATTATTTATTTATTTTACTTGGTAAATATTAAGATGTTGAATGTATTGAAACACATGTTATACTAGATATGTTATAATAGTGGTATTAACCAAGTAAATTTAATATTATTTTTGACATATCATCAAGATGAAGAAGAATATGGAAGTCTGGGCACTTACGGGGCTGACGACATTCATAGGCTGGTTTAAGTGATCACTTTACACACGTGTAACATTCACCAATTCTACCCATTATTGACAACCACACTACTCAAATTCTTGGAAGTTCCATATACATATATGAACCAATTTCGAAACATTGTTCTTGAATCACTAGAACTTCACTAGATGGTGAAGATGAAAATAAATACACTTCTTCATCTTTGATGAGATGTCAAAAATAATATGAAAATAACTCTTATAATTGGAAATAATCCAGATTTGTGAACAAGTGTTTGGACACACTCAAAATGTTGTAAGTAAATTTAAGTTACAAATGTATTGATTTCAATTAACTAATGAAATAATTATTTGATTACAGGACAAAGTGTGATGATAAGACAGAAGAAGAGCAAATTGAAGATGAACTGATAGAAATGTTCCCATCTTATTCCGACTTAGATTTCGGAGATTTCAAGGTGGCTCTTTTGGAACAGAAAAAAATTAGACCCGCCGCAACAAAATCCAAGAATCCCGACGAATTTGTCACGTACGAAGACATAGTACAAATATCTAATCTGCACTCGGACTTGGTCACCTCTTACACGATAAGCGAATGGCTGTCTGTGCCGGCTAGCTATAACCTGCACTGCGATTACTTGTCGCCTCTGCTAGAGAGGTTTACCACTCTGGCTGGCTTCATGGACCGCGTGTCTAGAGGGCTGAGCGAGGATATTGATGGGAGATTACTGCCAAGTCTTTTGATTCTAGTCGCTCACGCACGGGGATCTGTTGATGGCGAAGATTATTTAGGTAAGATTCACTATTAACCCAACCCAATTTTCGGTCGATTGATGCTTAAGAACGGGAAGGGTATTATTACCTTCTGTGCCGGCCTCGTTCCAAAGGTAGAAAAGAAGTCCAATGTTATTATAAGAATATTATATACCAATCTCTTTGTTAAGTCTTGTGTAATTATGCACATAATTATATGTGTTATAATAATAATAAACATTTTATTCTATTTTCTTATGTTTTAAACATTTTAGTATTGATATTTTTTCTTATTTGTATGCCAAAACTGCCGAAAACCTATTACAAAAATATATTATTAGATTAAAAGAGATATTTTTAGCTTTTCCACTTTATTTTTATTTGACCAGCGACCGGGTTTCGTCGTTACCGACATCATCAGACTGGTCAGACGACACCCAGTCTGATGATGTCGGTAACGACGAAACTCGGTCGCTGGTCAAATAAAAATAAAGTGGAAAAGCTAAAAATATTGGTTTTAATCTAATAATATATTAAAATGCAATTCCATCAGGAAGTGTCAGTGGATAATATAAATCTATTACAAAAATGGTCCTTTTTATTAATATTTCTCAAATATTGACCAATTTTAGTATTTCTTTCTAGTATTGGTGAGAAACATACATATTAAACTACTCAATCAAAACAGCATTGTGGAATAAGCATACTTGTATTTTTGTTTTTCCAGAAATTAAAAAGCAAGGATCCCAAGAAAGCAAACCAAACTTCTATCACAGCTCCTGGGTATCGGAAACGAGGAAATGTTTACCAACCATTCAAATAGTTATTAAAGCTACCAAATTGCTGTTGGAACAGTGGCCAGACTTCCCAACCTTGAAAGACGTAAGTTTCACTATATCTTCTTCTTCTTCATTTTCTATATCCTAAGGATCTGTTTGTGCCTCCGCTTGTAGCTCTTGGGATGTTGACTCCCAGCTGTCTGTCTTTCCACCTTTTTGGAGGTCCGCCTGGTGGTCTGCGTTTTACTATATGATGATGAGAAAAATAAAATATCCGTGGATCAAATGGTACCGGGCTGCTCAAGGCCCTGCTTTAAAATCAAATTTACTGCAAATTATTACCATATGATTACATGATATAATAATTAAACCCTTATCCGCACCCCAATGGTGCATAGGGCACTGCGTCATATAAACGCAGTGTTAACTTGATAGTTTACACATGAAGGAAAGGTGATCAGCCTTCCGCTTCAGGTACCAGTCCAGGGTAATATTGAATAAATATTACAGTGAAAAAATCACTAATATTTATTTTACCCCCCTTGGGAATCGAACCCGAGACCTCCAGAACGGTAGCCGAGCGTGCTGACCATTACACTACGGAGGCGGACTGATATACATAATATGATTATACAATATACAATACAATCTCCCTCTCCATGCACAAGAGCTAAGTCTCTTTATTGGAGAGAGCAGCATAATTAATTTTGATATTGTAAAGTAGAAATGTCTAGAAAATTAATCAAATTATAAAAAAATTCTCGTAACTATATTGAATAAATAAATATCATATAGTATAATTATACAATAGTATAAAATATGATGCAATATGACTGATTTATCATTCTAATGAGTTAAAATATTCAATCTCTGTATATAATTTTTTTAGTGAAGTTGCATTTTATTTTGAATGCATATTTAAATACGACCGCATTAAAATTATTGAATCAAAACAATAAAAAATACAAACGAAAGTCTCATCATCATCTTCTAAAGGCAGCGCCTTGTTGTATCAGCCACTTGTCTCTGTCAGTCGCCATCCTCTTGAGCTGCGAATAGGAGGAGACGTCCATGAGCCGCTTCAAATCCTGGAAGTATGAAGTTCTTGGGCGGCCTCTTGTTCGTTTTCCCAAGATTCTTCCTTCGAAGATGTTGCTAAGAAAGGTGCTATGTCTAATTGAGTGCCCTATTAGCTTGGCCTTCCTCTTCAAAATATGATTTATAAGCTCTCTTCTTTCTTTTACGTCCTGCAACACCTTTTCGTTGGACTTCCTTACGACCCATGATGTTTTGGTCATCTTCCTCCAAACCCACATCTCAAATGCTTCAAGCCGGTCTTTTTCGTACTTTTGGATGGTCCAGGTTTCACACCCATACAACAAAACACTCCAAACAAAAGCCTTTATGAATCCTTTTCTTACTTCAATTTTTAAATGTTTGTTTGATAGGAGGCTGTACTTTTTCATAAAAGTTTGCTTGGCTAGCGTTATCCTCTTTTTTATGTCTAGGGTACATTTATTGTTATATGTTAGCGTGCTACCCAGATAACAGAATTGATCCAACTGTTGAATTACTCTATTTCCGAGAAGTATTGTTGGATGGAGGTCAGATTGCTCTTTTTCAACGATCATAGATTTTGTTTTGGCGGCATTAATTTTCAAATGGAACTTATCCAGTGCATTAGAGAGAGTGTTTAACATGTGGTTCATGTCACTCTCGTCCTCTGCTATCAGGGCGATGTCATCAGCGAATCTTATACAATGTATTTGTTGACCGTTTATTTTTACTCCATTTGTTTTTTCCTTCAACTCTTCAATGGCCTCCTCTATGAACAAATTGAATAGATAGGGTGACAGCGGACAACCCTGTCTCACACCTTTTCTTATCTTGGCTTCTTTTGAGGAACCATTAATATCTATGAGAGTGGATTGGTCCTTGTACAATTTGAGGATGGTTCTTCTGTCCTTCCAATCAATACCTCTTTTCTTCATGACTTTAAACAAGAGGTACCAATCCACTCTATCAAAAGCCTTCTCTAAGTCTATAAAGGTCGTGTATGTTATAAGATTCACATCCAGTCGTCTTTCCAGTATCTGTCTCAGTGCCAAAATTGCCTCTCGTGTTCCCACTCCACTTCTAAAACCAAACTGATCCTCTCCAAGCTGTTCCTCCACTTTCTTTTTCAACCTGCCCTTTATAGTGTTCAGGAGCACTTTGGATGCGTGGGATAGAAGTGTTATGGTTCTATAGTTGTTGCAGTCTGCTGCATTTCCCTTTTTAGGTATTGTTATAGACTTACTCTTTACGAAGTCGTTGGGCAATTTTCCCTTTTCATAGCACTCACTTATGATGTTATATAGTGCTGTCTTCGTCCGTTCGTCTACATTCTTTAAAACCTCAGCAGGTATATCATCTATCCCAGTTGCTTTTCTATCCGTTAAGGCCTTCACTGCAAAATCGAATTCAGCCCTTGTCAAGGGTGGTCCCTTGCAATCGGGATCTACTTCTTCTTCTGGTTCCAAATAAATCCTTTCGTCTTCGATATCATTTCCACAGTACAGATCTTCTAGATATTCCTTCCATCGCTCGGCTACCTTTTCATTTTCAAATAATAGGTTTCCGTTTTTGTCTTTAACAATATTGCTCTTTGTTTTAGGTGTATATTCTAGGCTTTTAACTCTGTTATATGCTTTATCGATATTATTTTTGTGTAGTAGGCTTTCGATTTCTTTACAGTTTTCACGTAACCATTCATTTTTTGCATTGCGACATTGGTCTGTAATTTGATTTTTGATCCGTTTGTATTTGACATAATCTTTATTCCTTAGTTTGTTTCTTTCCTTGATTAATTCTAGTATTTGTTGATTCATCCATGGTTTCCTGGGTTCTAGGACGTTTTTCCCAATACTTTCGTCACATGCTGCATTGATGTTTTTTTTCATTGTCTCCCAAGAAGTTGGTTCTATCTCATTATTAATCTTTACTAGAGTTGATTGGAAGTCTTTTACTAATTTTATATCTTTTAATTTTTCCAAACACCAGTGCTTTTTCTTGGCCATGATTATTTTCTTAAATCTAATATTACATACCGCTTTGACTAGAGTGTGATCACTATCTATTTGATTTCCAGGGTATGAGTGACTAGATCGTATTTGATTTCTATATTTTTTCTTTACTAGAATGTAATCAATTTGATATCTCCTCATGTCTCCGGGGGCCTTCCACGTGTACCTCCTTCTCTTGGGGACTTCGTACATTGTGTTGGTGACGATCATCTCAGACTGCTTGCAAAATTCTATCATTTTTTCTCCTCTTTCATTCATATTTCCTAAACCAAACTTTCCGATACATTCTTGATCAGTTGTTTGACTTCCGACCGAGGCGTTGAAGTCTCCCATTGTAATCACATTTGATTTGTTTTCGGTAAGTCTCAGCAGCTCCTCAAGTTGTTCGTACATGGTGTCAACACAAGCACAAACAAAAGTCTGCGGCGATAAAAAGATTGGAGGCCGCTGATCTAAGGCACTGAGAAATCTTCTTCTTTATCTTATTCCTCATTACTGAGGGTTGTGACCCTTGTGAAAGCAATGACTGAGAAATGTTTCATGTTTATGTATTAATTTGAAATCAAACACAGATTTTTTGAGTCTACTAAGTTGTATATAGAATATGTAGAATTCAATCCAACAAACCTCGTTTTATTTTGGATATATTACCCAGCAATTCAATATGGAATTCTACCAACTGTCTGCAGTTACAATAAATAATTTTTTTTGTGTTTTTGTTAATAAAATACAACTTAGTAGATTAAAAAAATCTGTGCTTGATACAAAATTAATATGGAGTTCTACAAATTAAACGCCGAATCAATAAATAGTAAAAAGTAAAAAAAAATGTTTCATGTTGGTTTATCTTTGGACTTGTTTTTCAGATTATGACCATCACCAAGAGAATTTTAGAGTTCCCGTTGACGAGTCCGGTGGCCAGATTCCTCACAGGACTGGAGCTGTTGAGGGACAAGATAGAGGAGTGGAACAGGAACGCTCACAAAGGAAACTCCATGATCGACGAGGCCATAACAGTCGCCCACCACATTGTGACGTGGAGGAAGCTCGAACTCTCTAACTGGAAGGACTCCCTTAATCATGCTTTCCAAAGGTATGGCTATTTGGTTATTTAATCTGTTTAATTCATTTTCATACCCAGGAATGACTGTTATATTTATTATTTGAGATAAAAAGCTTTATTTGTTATAATATTTTGGAGGTTCCCTGTACCAAAGTTATACAATCTGTTTAATTCATTTTCATTCCCGAAATTGACTATAATTTTTATTATTTGAAGAAAAGGCTTTATTTGTTATAATATTTTGGAGGTTTCCTGTACCAAAGTTATACAATCTGTTTAATTCATTTTCATACCCAGAATTGACTGTAATTTTTATTATTTGAAAAAAAAAGCTTTATTTTTTATAATATTTTGGAGGTTCCCTGTACCAAAGCTATACAATCTGTTAAATTCATTTTCATACCCAGAATTGACTGTTACTTTTATTATTTGAAATAAAAAGTTTTGTTTTTTATAATATTTTGGAGGTTCCCTGTACCAAAGTTATACAATCTGTTTAATTCATTTTCATATCCAGGAATGACTATGTTATATTTATTATTTGAAAAAAAAGCTTTATTTGTTATAATATTTTGGAGATTCCCTGTACCAAAGTTATACAATCTGTTTAATTCATTTTCATATCCAGGAATGACTATGTTATATTTATTATTTGAAAAAAAAAGCTTTATTTGTTATAATATTTTGGAGATTCCCTGTACCAAAGTTATACAATCTGTTTAATTCATTTTCATATCCAGGAATGACTATGTTATATTTATTATTTAAAAAATATATATTTGTTATAGTATTTTGGAGGTTATCTGTACTCTTTGCTTTGAAAACTGTCATGAAATAAACTTAACCAAAACCAAAAATTATTTTCATTAATAGATTCGGCAGTCACTTAATTTAAGATTTGCTTGAAAAATACCACTATTTACTAAAACCTCTTATAACACGTGTTTCGATGCATTCCGCATAATTTTAATTGAAAATGATGCAGAATGCATCGAAACACGTGTCACAATAGATTTTAAGAAATATGTAGTGGTATTTACTAAGTAAAACTTAAATTAAAAATCAAAAATTATTTGTGTATCAAAATCCTAATAAGCTCTCAGCACACTGCACACCACCCAATTTATTCAGCACTAAAGTGTAATTTGTAAATAATGTAATAAAAAATACAAATAATTTTATTTCTGGTAATGTTTGCCAAGTTCTGGTTAGAAATTTGATGAGAATGATCACTTTACTATTGTTATTCAGAGTCGAGTCAGAAGCAAACAAGTGGTGGTTCCATGTCTTCACTCTGGTGGATTGCTTCATATCGGAGAAACCCATAAACAACGACCCTTCTAACCTGACATTGGAGAATGCCGACCAGAACAAGGTCATCATGACCGTGAACGAGTTTGTGACGGCAATGCAGAACTTCATCGAGAAGTCCTCCCTCGCTGAGTTCAAGAAACGGCTGGATATATTATTTACTTTCCACTGTCATGTTATACAAATGGATCCTTCGGTTAGAAGAGGTAAATTGCATACCACTTTTTTTATGCCACACGTTTCAATTATTATTTATAAATGTAAATCACTAAGTCCACTTTTCGAGTTTTTTAACACATTTCGGATGGGTATTTTTTACGCCTGCGGACCGCTGGCGACGGGATTTGATAATTATGCGCATATAGTTAAGACCAAAGAGATTGGTATAATAATATTCATTAAAAATGTTGGATAATTCCTTCTTTTCTGCCTTTGAAATGAGGCCGGCACAGAAGGTGAAAATATCCTTCCCGTTCTTAAGCATCAATCGACTAAACGTGTAAAAATACCTTTCCCTTCCGAAGTGTGTTAATATAAACACGACTAGTGTCGAGAACTACATATTTCAAATGTCTCCAGCAGGTCGGCTGTTTTTGATTTTACTAACCTGTCGTTTTCCCTAGATCAAGTGATGTGCATCCTCTGGAACTTGCACAAGTACTATTCACAGTTCATACCGCAAGTTACCCAGAGCATCAAGGATAAACGGACACCTATCGAGAAAAAGCTGAGAGATTTTGTCAAAATATGTTCTTGGGAGAGGGATCTCAGTTATTGGGCGGTCAAGGACCTCGTGGATAAAGCCCACAGGACATTGCATAAGCATATCAAGGACTTTGAGGTAACCCTATACATATGTACATACAAGACTTATAAAAAATTTAAAAAAAATAATTTAAAAGAAGAATTGACTAATGAAAATCTGCATGTCTTGTGATATGAGGATTTCTTGCTCACATTTCTGCAGTCATTGTCTCATAAATTCTCAGATCACAGACCTTAAATTTGTATCAAATTTAAATATTTCTACTGGTCAATACTTTTACTTTCATGTATCAAGTACTTTGTCTAGTATTTTCACTCTGGTAATTTTTATTTTATTATAGAGTTTTTATTTTTTTACTAGTTTTACCAGGCCATGCATTGCTATGGCTCAGTTTGGTTTAACAAAAAAATTAAAGTAAATAGAAAGCACACATTTCTTATTTGCATAATTTCACAATGCTTGTGAAATAATAAAAATATTAAAAATCTTTGAAATTTAAAAGTAAATGACGTTTACTTGTAATCTCCTACTTTTCTTTTACATTTTAGATAAATATATAAAAACATACATTTACATGCAACATTGTGTCAAAATTTCAAAGCATTCGGTGAATAACTTATTAAGATTTAAGATTTTGAACAAACTAATAATCGCATTTTTGTTTATTCAGATAAATAAAAACTCTTGTGTGTTCAAATGCAACGTTATGTCAAAATTTTCATGCGTTTGGTCAGTAACTTTAGGAGATTTAAGGCTTTGAACAAAGGAACACTTCATTTTTATTTATAAAGGTTTTAAATTTTTTATTATTTTTAAATTGCTATAGTAAAGCAATTTTATAGATTGCCATGGTTGATTTATACAATTCATACATAATGTAATAAATGAAATCTCAAGAATTCTGGTATTGTATGATTTTATTTTCGATACTTAAAAATTTAATTTGTAGTATACTATTGTAATGATTCTCTGTTTTAACTTTATATTCCGTTTATTTAATGTGTTTGTTATTATTAAACCTATGTTAAATCTTATAAATTAACTATCCTAACCGTATATTATACCGTATATTTAAACCATGTAATATATTTTGTATGAATTGGCTACGGCTGTTAACAAAAAATTATATATTTTATTTGGATATGATATTCAATGTGTAGCTCGTATAATTTGGTCAATTTTTTTCCCCAGAATGTTTTAAAAACAAGTGCCTACAGCTATCTCTCTGCCGATAAGAGTATAGAGCAGGGGAGTGAGCTCATTGGTGTTTGGGACAGACCGAAACGGGTGTCCTCCACGCAACTCCACCACTACATGGTGGATCCCCAACATTACATCACTTCCTTAAGGATAGCTAAGGTAAGACGCTAAATGCTTGAAGCATCACTCTGAGAATACTTTTTGGTTTCAGTAATTAATTTGACAGTCACTTTGTGCTAATACCTATTCATTTTTAATATAAGTTTTACTTGATAAGCACCTCTATTTCTTAACCTTTTCATAGCTGCAAATAAATTACGCCACAGTGCATATCAGGCCAAGAATTTTTAGTAAAAATGAAAGGTGTCTAAAAAGTTTTGTTTGTTAAATTAAAATTTACTTACCAAATATTTTATTCCACATCGGTTGTTTGAATAAATTAAATGTTAGAGTCAAGGATTGATTTTTTGAGTTTACTTAATTGTATTTTATTGTTAAAAACACATAACAATAAAATTTGTGACAATTTAGTAGACTCAAAAAATCGATGTTTGATTTTGACATATAATGTACAAATTCCATATTGTCTTTCATCTATGTTGAGATATCAGTTTATCTTACATGAATAATAAATAATAATAATAATTTTGGATAATTTATAAAGCGCCATATTTGTAAAATACTCTCTCAAGGGTTAATTTCCTATCTCCCTTAATTCTTCTTGTACTGAGATCTCGGAACAATAATTATTCAGACATGTTTTGAAACAGATTATGTTTTGCTACGTTATGTATGTAAAATAATGCATTTTATATGCCCTGAATTGAATGGATTTTACGATGGAGACCTTGGGAGAACAAAAGATGAGTCGGAAGACCTTAAAAGAGATGGTCCGACGACATAGTCGCTGTGGGGGGTAGAAACTGGCTGCAAGCAGCAACCAACTGGAGGAAATAGAAAGAAAAGAAACAGGCTTATATCCAGCAGTGGAGGACAATAAAAGGAATTGTATGACTAATTGCCTGTTATTTCATTTTCCAGAAGTACTTTGTTGATTCGGAGTGTGCGACCAAGACGGTGCTAAGTCCCGATGCAGTGCTACTGCCGCAGATGCTGTCCCTCCTCACCAAGGCCATGAAGCTGTGCAAGGAGACGATTCTCCACTCCGCCTATCCCGGCTTAATACAGAGCCTGGACGGATTTGTCACTAAAGTTATAGACACATCCAAGTACCTCAAATCTCTAGAGGTATGACAATTAATGATAAATTAAATGAAGAATAGTGCATGGAGTGTTATATATTTTATATGAAAAGTACATTATATGTTTGTCTGCCTCCGTAGTGTCATGGTCAGCACGCTCGGCTACCATACTGGAGGTCCCGGGTTCCCAGCGGGGGGGGGTCAAATAAATATAAGCGATTTTTTCACTCTAATATTTATTAAATATTACCCTGGACTGGTATCTGAAGCGGGGGGTTGATCACCTTTCCGTCATGTGTTTATGATCAAGATAACACTGCGTTTATGATGCAGTGCCCTATGCACTTTCGGGTGCGGATGAGGGTTTGAAAAATAAGAAGAAATGATTCCAGTGCACCATTGGCTCTGTTCCCAGCATTCACTCTCCTTTCTATATCTTTATCAATCTTTCCATCTCTAGAAACTTGAGTATTTCTATCCTTAGTAACTGTTGCAACTGAGTACATATTTTATATTATACAATGCTTTTTCAGATATCTCCTAATATTCCCAAGCCAAAACAAAAGACCCAAGCTAAAGGATTCCTACAACTGAAGAAGAAGGCTTTGGCGGACTTATTCAAAGATCTCGCTAAAATGGGAGTTTCATACAGAACCGGTTTGGTTGAGTTCACCGCCAGAAATGGAGTCATCGTTAGCTTTGTAACGCCGCCCGTCGATCTGAAAGCGGCATTCACCTACTTAAAGAACAAGTAAGATGATTAATGGAATACATTTTATATAAATCTCTGATTTACACAAAAATAATCACGTCTTCATTTCAAGGCAATACAGATTTATTTGAGATGTTTTCGGTATTTTCATAAACAGAAACTATTTTTCCATATTTTGTTTTTTCTTTCTTCATAAATTCTATCAATGACTTCTGCACTTTTTCTTTTTCCATCAATTTCTTTAATGCAATAAATTTTATTCTTAAAATTTAATGCACTGGTTGCGAGCTGGTAAGATCACTCTGCACTAATAGCAAATACTGTAGCCGATTGAAGCGTGAGATGTCTATCAATCAATTTCGTCCGAAATGCACAGCTCTTTTAGATACTCTGGAGCCGTATTATGTATTGATTTATATATTAGCAGACAAGTTTAAACTCCACTCTTTCGGAAAAGCATAATCGGTGCAGTTGGTGTAGTAGTGGAGTGATGTGAATTTTGAAATTCCAAAAATTAGTTGCAAATTTTAACACTGATTGCAGTCAACTAATTTTATTGTTTGGTAGACCCGTATATTTACTGTTACAATAATTGACTCGAAAAACTAAAAATACATTTATCGATTGACTGCAGCATCAACATCAACTGGCAAATTCTTGCAAATGCTCTCAATTTCACCAGAATAATACATTTAAAGTTTAACTTTTTTCCCGTCAAAATAAGATTTTGACAAAAATATGTGTTGATTTGCTTTTCTGATTATATTTTTAATTTGGTGAATACCACTATTTCTTAAAATCTATTGTGACACATGTTTCAATGCGTTCCGCATCATTTTCAAACACCCTACGTAAAGCTAAGCTTATATTTTAGAGTTGTGTCATTGGGACATTTGAAGGATGAAGAGGAGGTAGCAGCTGTTGAAATAGTGGTATTTACTAAGCAAAATTTAGTTAAAAATGGTTTGATATTACCACTAAGTGACTGCCGAATCAATTAATGAAGATATTATTTTAGTTAATTGACTAATTCTAATTAATATTTTAGCTCACAAGATATTTATAAAACTCGCACTAGTAGCAGTGAGTTACATAAGGATGCATATAGGTAAATCAGATTTCACAAACAACATTTTTATCTGTATTTAGTAGGAGTATATTCAATTTAATCAAACTTATTATACTATCAATATATTGACATCATTGGGTACATAATCAAAATAAGAAAATGTTTATATGTATACATAATATTTCTGGGTGTACTTTATTTGTGTATGTATTCATGTATGAACATATTTATCGCTCACTCCTTTCAAGAACGTTGTAAATCAAAAATCGTCAATTTTCAGTTGTGCATGTCCAGAAAATGTACTATATCCTATCAAAAGAGGCATATTTTTAACTTAATATTTACCAGCTACAGGGCAGAAAGTGTTGTTTTTGCTTTTCGAAGAAAAGGTATTGTTTAATATTTTTTTTAAATATACTGTATATTTTTTAAATGGAGAAAAAACCTTCAGGTTTTACCTAAAAAGATCTGTTGCACAGTAAAAGGTTCAATAAGTGGCTTGATATTTATTTTCAATACATTGTGTTATATTTTTAAACTTTAAAAACATTCTCCTGAAAAATCAAGTTTTTTTATTTATGACGTTCTTGAAAGGAGTGAGCGATATTTATTATACTTAGTATACTATTTGAGCATGCTTATATTTGTTTTTCTAGCTTTATATATTTTTTATGCATAGTGAAATAAGAAAACTAGATTGCCAGCACACAGAGTCCTGCAAATGCAACTGTATTTAAAAAAAAAAAATTAAAAAAAATTATCCATCATTTTTTTTTCAAATTAAGGCACCAGAATAAAGGGTGAAATTCTCTATTATTACTATGAAATTATATATTTTAATCATATTCAGGTGATTTCTGTATTGCTATAATATAGTGTTTCTATTCCCAAATTTCACTTAATTTTTTAAATATAAAATGTAGCTTTAAGATCTCAGAACCAATATTAATTGGTTCTATGTAATTTTTTGACCATATGATGTTTATATTCTATCTTTCACAGTTTCAGACTCTTTATAGATATTTGTAATACTTAATGAATCCGTTTTGTTCATTTATGATTTTAATTTCTCATTTTTATTTTAATATATATTTGGCAGTATATGTAGCGGTCTTTGATTGTATCAAGTATTCATTTTTGATAGTTTATTTGTGCTAAATTTGTTAAACGTAAATATGCATGAGTTTTAGTTACTTTTATTATTTAACGATTAAAATCCTAGTTTTTACACGTTATTTGCTTACATTGTTATATTATAAAGCATGGATTGTGTGAATATAAGAAATATCAAAAATGAGAAAAATCAAGTATGATTTACATTTTTTTTGGATATTAACAAGAAAAGTGAGCCTTGCATAGTTTGTAGTATGTATATTGAAAATTGTAGAATTACGTAGTTAGAAATTAATTTAAATTGTATGTGTTAAAATTTGTTTACTGGAAAAAACCCTTAAAATTTTTCCCTTTTAATGTTCTTCATCTACTCCCTAGTATAGTGGGTGTTTAGCATGTTTGCCTACTATCCATGACTTTGGATTCAATTCCAAGCAGGTTTAACACAATTACTGCTTATTAAAAAAAACATATCAGTGGTCAATATATTTGAATTATTCAAATGTACAAGAATTTCTTAACATTGTGCATTATTTCGTGGCTCGTGTCGGTAGGTATTTGTAATTCACGCAGGACTTGCGTCTTACAATAACACAATCACAAAAAAATATTATCACAATGATTCACTTTTACTATGCAAAACAATGTTACTCACGAATAATTCTGATTGCAACAAAATTTTCTCACAAAATGAATGAATATTATGCGTTAACGCAAATAACTAATAATGTCAATAGTGCTCAGGTGTATATTTAAAAAAAATATATATAACGTTTACTAAAGGATGAACATTTTACGCGTGTTTTGAACACAGATTAGATGGCATATATGAACACCTTAGGTGTGTTCTTAGCATGGAATGTGTTAACAAGGTGTGATTAAAAAAATATATCTAATTCAATAAATAGACAAGTATTTTGTTGTTTCATTTTTACTGTCCACCGAGCGTTTTGGACCAATAATGCATCTTTGAAATAGTATTATTATTCTTACGGTAGATGGTGTAATTCTAGGCGTTGCGACATTGTTCTGCTGTCCATGTGGGACGGCTGCGAGGCGTACTACCAGCGCTGCATCTCGCGCATGGGGGCCCTGAGCGCCGCCCTCACGACCCCCTCGGCCGACCTCGGGCCGCAGAACATCGAGCGATGCAAGGGATTCGCTATCCATCTCATGGTAAGAGAAGTGACCCGATTCCTTGTCCATTTTGACCAATTTTTACCTTGGAAAAATGGCCAGAACACTCTTGAATGTTACAACAAAGCCTTTAAATAAAAAAAGTTATTTAATTTCACTTGCATCATATGTATTTCAACAAAAAAATTCCACTCCTATATCCAAAAAAATTGAAGTGGAAGACTATAACAATACCATAAGGTGATTGGCCCTAACGTTACTAGGAGTCTTCAATTTTGATTTTCTCGCAATTTGCCATTCAGAACATATGTGCATCATATTTGTACATCACTTCTGTTTAGGTGAATGTTACTAAATAACTGATTAATGTCTTGTAACACTTTTTATGTATTTTAACAATTAAGTCAATATTTACGACTGATTTTCACTTCCAGATTGTTGCTAAACATGTATGTTTATTCAAATATCAGTAGATGTCAAATTTGATTGACTTCTACTGATATTTGATATTGATATTTGATATTTGATATATATATCTACTGATGACATTCTGCTAAAATTCTTTTATGTATTTTAATTTCCAGCTTATGGTGCAAGATCAAAAACAGAGAATAGCTAAAACGGGTAGACATTTGTGCCTGTTGAGAAATCAAGTATCCCAAATAACGGCATTGTGCGAATCGGAAATGCAGCTACCCAACCAAGCAGTTTTGTATTCCCGCCTTAATTTGTTGAAAGACGTATATTCCTTTGTGATCATGACAATGGAACAATTCGACATCCTTCTGAAATCGTATCCTAAGAGGAATTCCAGCGGATTAGACGATTCGAGCGAAACTATCGCCTTCGATATGGCAATCTGCGATTCCCCGATGGTGAAGTGCTTCAAATATGATCCCGCTTGGGTGGACGTCAGTGACAAAGTCAAACAATTCCTGAATATCGCTAAAAAACAGATAAATCTTCTCAATAAGTTAAGTCCTTCTCTTCCTTCGGTATACACATTCAAGAAGACGGAGAATCTCACGAATAATAACGTCCTGTCCCAACCCCATGTTTCTGCAATGGACGAGGCATCTGAACAACTTAAAGACTTATCAAACAAGTTGTCAACATTGATAACCGGATTTAAAATACACACTAATGATGAAATGGAATTGCAAAGTCCGGTATCAAAGTGCCTCATTGATTTACAGACGTACTTATCGGGTCATCTCAGTAACATGCACCCACTATCTGATGTAATAGAGACAACTAACGACCAAGATAAATCTGTTGAATCCTTCGGTGCTAAAGTTGAATGCTGCGTGAGTTTCATACTGTTTGTTATCCAGGAGATGTATAAAAAGTATGTCTCGCATACTAACATTGACAAAAAGACCGAAAGCGTAGATATAACCGAAGACAAACAAAAGTCTGACGAGGCTAAGGACCAAGACGAAGATGAGTATGAAGATCAGTTGATTCAAGACGGTCATCTGAGGAAAGAACTAGTGGAAAATGTTAAGGCTGATATCAGTGATTTGAACATACCGCAGTTGGTCAACAAACTGGATGGCATCATATCGGAACTGAATACAAGGCAGGAGACAGACGCGGGGAATATCCCGGAGTATAAAAAGCAGCTTAGCAAGTGCGTGCCACTTCTAGAGCAAGTCACCCTCTTGTCGCAGTTCTTCATCACGCAACAAGTCGCCACGCACAGAGTGTCTTGCAAGATGCTTTCCGTGTTGTTGAACATATTCACCGAGCTGTCTTCCAATGGGTAATGGTTTTTCATTATTTTACTATTGTTTTGGTGACATTTACTATTACTGCTACTACGAGAGGTTGAAATGCCACACTTGTCTGTCCTGGCATACACTTCTAGCTCTCTACATACTGACGTCTAGTCATATATACTCTGGTTACATAGACTTTTGACACAACCAGATTTTAGGTTCTGATTGATTAGGTTGTGCCAAGTCTTTCTTAGCTATTCTTAATCTGTTCTCCCATTCAAATTTGCCAAATATACTTTCTTAATCATTCTCTCTACATGTCCAAAAAAAACCTCGAAGAACCTTTCTTAACCTCTTCAAGTATCCCAAATAACCCGAATTCAATTTTCCACACATCATTTCAGAGGAGCTCACTCTTCTTAAATCCTTCCTGTCGATTCCATGTTTTACTTCCATACATCAGTGTTGGCATTAGCACTTTGTCATTTGCAACTGCCAAATTGGCTTTCATGGACATATTTGTATTTGTAATCACTGTTTTCGGAGCACCATTTATTATATTGTATCGGGTTGTGGTCCCGTGGTTAGTGTCGCGGACTCAGAATTTCTCGGTTGGAATCCACTCTACCACAATTTGATACCTATTTCTAATAATGAGCCGCTTAGGCTCACAGAAATAGTATGAAATTGAAATATTTGTGTAAATAATAAAAACATAAATATTTCTCTTTTATTAACCTTTTAAACGCGTTAACTTTGTTCCTAAGAGACGCTCGTGCGCGGCTGTATTGCGTCGTTTTTTAAATTATTACTTTTATCATGTATTTAATTATGAAACGATTTATTTTCCTAAACAAAAACGTTCAATGGGATTCATTGTGCCTTTTTGGTACTCTATAATACACGTGTGTCACATTATTCTTGAAATATATCGTAATATAAATAAATTAGATCGTAACATAAATAAATCAAAGCACGCATTGTGTGTCACTCTTACCCACTGGCGATGCGTAGCGTCGAGAGTGAGACAGATATAGGGCATGATTATGGCGCGGACTAATTACCGACCGCAAGAAAAATCAGGGATCTGTTGTTTTATTTATCCTTGTGATATTACAAATTATTAGTCAGATATTTCAACAGATGTCATAAGGCCGAGGATTGACGTATTATTTTATCCAAAGTTCCACACCATGAAAAATTCCCTCCAAGTTGAACTGAGGTTCGAAACTTGGAGCAAAGTGAAAACACAAACGCTTATGTCAGCCGCGTATGGGGCATGTCTTGTAAAAACACAAACGGTTATGCGAGCCGCGTGGATCCGGTTAAAAAAAATATATATATTCACCCTTCTCCCAATATATGAATCCTTTTTTCATTCCTTTAAAACATACTTCTAAACAAAAATTATTGCACTCGTTCCAGACATTTATCATGTGACTTTCACAGGATATAAGCAAGATGCCAATTGAAATGTGTTTTTGCAGTTTCTGCACCCCTGATTTTGGTGAAGAATCCGGAGAAGGCGAGGGGCAAGGGAAAATGTCGGGAGGTATGGGACTCGGAGAAGGTGAGGGAGAAAAGGATGTTTCGGAAAGAATCGAAAACCAGGTGAGCAGAAATTACGCATTTTAGGGTAGATGATAGATTAACACGTTCACTGCGTTCAACATATTGCCAACAATCATGAGATGCCAACAAAATATCAATTTACAAAACGCCAAAACTTATAAAAATATGAAGTAAAATGAAATTTCTTTTCGTAGATACTAGTACACACTATTCTCTTTGTGTGTAGTATTTACGCGCGTCTCATGTTTATACTCCCTTTGAGACAAAGGAGCATAAACATGAGTCGTCTAGCGGAATAAAGCTGGGTGTACTCTCGCAAATTATACATTCTTCGTACATAAAAAATTTAATTATAACTTTTTTGTTAAAAAAAAAAATCCAATGCACACTGACAAGAAATATTCGGCTGTCCAAACTTAAAACACAGTAAGGAGCATTTTTTTTGTACATAGTAGTTTTTTTTTGCATTTTTGTACTAAGTAGAATCTACTTAGTCCAAAAATGCATTAACCTTTTAAACGCGTTAACTTTGTTCCTAAGAGACGCCCGTGCGCGGCGGTATTTCGCCGTTTTTTAAATGATTACTTTTATCATGTATTTAGTTAAGAAACGATTTATTTTCCTAAACAAAAACGTTCAATGGGATTCATTGTGCCTTTTTGGTACTCTATAATACACGTGTGTCACATTATTCTTGAAATATATCGTAATATAAACAAATTAGATCGTAACATAAATAATTCAAAGCACGCATCGTGTGTCACTCTTACCCACTGGCGATGCGTAGCGTCGAGAGTGAGACAGATATAGGGCATGATTATGGCGCGGACTAATTACCGACCGCAAGAAAAATCAGGGATCTGTTGTTTTATTTATCCTTGTGATGTTACAAATTATTAGTCAGATATTTCAACAGATGTCATAAGGCCGAGGATTGACGTATTATTTTATCCAAAGTTCCACACCATGAAAAAATCCCTCCAAGTTGAACTGAGGTTCGAAACTTGGAGCAAAGTGAAAACACAAACGCTTATGTCAGCCGCGTATGGGGCATGTCTTGTAAAAACACAAACGGTTATGCGAGCCGCGTGGATCCGGTTAAAAAACGTACTACAAAAAAAATGTTCCTTACTGTGTTTTGAGTTTGGACAGCCGTATTGCGTCTGTAAAAATACTGTAAGGGTTTACTTTCAACTATGTAATGATACTTTTTAGCCGTTGGTGTCACCCATACGCACCTAGCACCGAGGAAAATGTTAGATGTATACACTTAATGCATGTTTATTTGAAGATTTTTTCAATTGAATAAATTTGTGTCAACAGGATCAGCTTGACGATGCCCACAGACCGGGTGAAGAAAAGAAAGAGAGTGATAAAGATTGTAAAGAGGAAGATAAAGGAGTCAATATGACTGACGACTTTGAATCGCAATTGCAGGACATGGATAAAAAAGAAGGTAAACATTCATTAATATGACATATTTGATTGAAATATTTGACAGACCTGCAGGTCCATATATCGCTCACTCCTTTCAAGAACGTCATAAATCAAAAATTGTCAATTTTCAGTTGTGCATGTTTTCCGAATGCCCAGAAAATGTACTATATCCCAGCAAAAGAGGCATATTTTTAACTCAATATTTACCCGCTACAGGTCAGAAAGGTCAGGTTTTTGCATTTTGAAGAAAAGGTTTTGTTTAATTATTTTTTAAATATACTAAATATTTTTCAAATGGAGAAAAAACCTTCAGGTTTTACCTAAAATGATCTGTTGCACAGTAAGTTCAATAAGTGGCTTGATATTTGTTTTTAATACATTGTATTATATTTTTAAACTTTAAAAACGTTCTCCTGTAAAATCAAGTTTTTTGACTTATGACGTTCTTGAAAGGAGTGAGCGATATGAGCAAGGAAAGTGATTTGCCAATGAATATGTAGCAAATTCAAAGTCTTGGTTTTTGAAAGAAATTAATGTAGATCTGGGTGTAACATAGTAGTAAATGGGGAAATATGGAACAGGTTGATGATTTCGTATATTTGGGAAGTTTAGTATGTAAAGATTAATAAAGATATAGAAAGGAGAATGAATGGTGCACTGAAAGCAGTTTGACTGGCAGCACACAACGGAGTCCTGGTATCTCTTCTAATATTTGGAAGTGAAGCACGGAGTTAGCAAAATAAGGATGAGTATTATTGATAAAATTAAGAAATGAGTACTGAGATGATCTCGGCATGTCTAACAAATGAGCGAAGAAAGAGCAGTAAAACAAATTTATGAGGCTAATGTAGTTGGACGAAAAAGGAGAGAAAGACGGAGGAAAGTTGGCATGATCACAGGAGTCGGAATAATCGGCAAGTATGTATGAGGAGATGCATGAATATAGATTGGTTTGGCTTTCTCTTCTCTCTCCCTACCCTTGCAATGAAGTGGCGTGATGGTTAGCTAGTTATGTTAGATAGATGAAAGAATACACATGTTAGCCAATGCTTTTGAGAGTATAGATTTATTCAATATATTGTTATCCACCTTGAAGTCTGTACTTTCTCAGCATTTCTTCTCCATGTTATAATGGATAAATTTAAATGTTGTGTTTCACTCTCTCTCGCTGCTCGCTGATAATGTGTGAAGGAGACTATATTTACCAGTGTTTACTATTTGTTATTTTATTATTACTTTATGTTTAAGTCTTTTTGTTTCTCTATTAGTGTATTTTTATAAAGTGTATTTTTTTTTAGTGTAAAGGCAAAGGGGTATATCTGTCTCAGACCAAATTTTACAGGAGAGCAAAAAAAAACTTGTGAAATAAAATAACTATTTGTTTTATGTATTTTTATATGTACATATCTTAAGAAAACTAAATAAGTATCGCAACTACAGCTTTATTCTTTTGCCAGATTATGGAATACACTATTTTTGACATTTTGTGGAACAAACTAAGAAAATGAAAATTTGACAGATAGACCCCTTTGCCTTTACACTACCGATATATGTACATATTATGTTTAAGGCTTTAGCCGTTCAATAAATAAATAAATAATAATGTTTACATTTTGTTCACTAGGATCGGATCAGGAATCGGAAGACGAAGACGATATCGACAAGCAAATGGGAGAAACAGACACCGGTGTAGACAAGTACGATATAAAATTACATCAACTCGACAATAATAATGACCTGAAGTATTGTTGCTGATTCGGTTGTTGGTTTTCAGGCTCGATCAACAAATTTGGGGGTCTGACGATGAAGATGAGGATGTCGATGAAGACGAAAGGCAGGAAAAGGACAAGGAAGAGAAGGGAACGGGTAAACCCCTCGGAGATAAGCAGGTCGGGGCCAAGGAGGCTAATGAAGAGGAGGACAATACGGGAGACGGGGAGCAAAACAAGGATAAGAAAAAAAAAGACATCAATGAGATGGAGGAGCCGGAATATGATGACGACCAGGTGAGGAATAATTTTTCTTTAATATCTTTCATCAGATTTCAATTTTTTTCATGCACTATTTAATGTACTTGCTGGCATATGAGGGATGTGTCGTTAAATATATAATACATCGCTCACTTCTTTCAAGAATGTCATAAATCAAAACACTAGGTTTTTCAGGAGAACGTTTATAAAGTTTAAAAATATAATACAATGAATTAAAAATAAATATCAAGCCACTTATTGAACTTTTTACTGTGCAACAGATCTTTTTAGGTAAAACCTGAAGGTTTTTTCTCCATTTGAAAAATATTTAGTATATTTAAAAATATAATTAAACAATACCTTTTCTTCAAAATGCAAAAACAACACTTTCTGCCCTGTAGCGGGTAAGTATAAAGTTAAAAAAATGCCTCTTTTACTGGGATATAGTACATTTTCTGGGCATTCCGAAAAGATGCACAACTGAAAATTGTCGATTTTTGATTTATGATGTTCTTGAAAGGAGTGAGCGACATGTTTATGTTTATGTTTGAAAATATGTACATTAAGTACAAAAATAATTACATTTTGACATCTCAACATATATGAAGAAGAATATGGAAGTCTGCGCATTACAGGGCTTACGACCATCATAAGCTGGTTTAAGTGATCATTTTACATACATGTAATATTCACCAATTCTACCCATGATTCACAACCACACTACTCAAATTCTTGGAACTTCTAAATATATTCTTTAAATTCGAAATATTATGCTTGAACTCACTAGGATTTCACTAGAGACATCTATGGTGAGATGAAGGAAGCTTTTTATTAAGCAGAAACTCTTTCATTTGTATGTGAGGTCCGAATCCTAGATTACATTAACATTCACCAATTCTACGTTATGAGTTTGATCTGTGTTATTTCAACTCGTAACAATTCTGCGTTACGATTTTAATCAATATATCTGGAAGTTTCAAGAATTTGGTAAGTGTGGTTGACAATCGTGGGTAGAATTGGTGAATGTCATACGCGAGTAACGGACACATTGAAAAATAATGTGAATAAATAAATAAATAAATTATGTAGTAAGTTTTTGAACAAAGGAGAATTTGAGTGATATACTTTCAATATGACCTACATTAATCCTGTTTAAGGTTGATCCTTACCATGGAAACCAAAAACCTCTTCCGGAGCCAGAACCGATGGATCTGCCGGATGACCTTAACCTTGATGACCAGGACGGCAGAGAAGAAGACAAGGTAAGCTGTTGGAACTTTAAATATTGGCACGTTGGTTATGGCGAAGTTTGTTAAAGAAATGCAACTTGATGTGAGTGATATCAGATTACATGAAATTAGTTACAACAGTCCCCTATTATATTTGTCCCTGATCACCCCTTATATGTTTTCTACTAAAAAAATTGTATGTAGGTTCTAAACACATTGATTACGGTGAAGTTTTTTAAAGAAATGTAATTTGATGCAGGCGATGTTATATTGCATCGAAAGAACAATGACTTTTAGTCATATTTTAACCTTTTGCACTCGAATGGCGACAATTTGTCGACATGGTAAATTCCCCTGTAAATCGATTGGCGACTATATGTCGCCACTATGTACCGTTATGTTGTTTAAATAATAAAAGGCTGGGATAAAAGACTAACGCAGATACAATTCTGTTCCGCTAGTTACTCAATGTCCTTGCTAGCATTTGGGTGTGTTCCCGTTGTAAAAAAGTTTAAAAAGTTGTAAAAAGTCTCGAGTGCAAAGGGTTAAAACTAGAAATTAATCAATAATATCTTTGTATTATTGTGACACCTATCTACTACACAGCAAACCAAACATGACAAGAAATTAGACGTTTAAGATGTGTTGTATATGAAGTGGAAGGTTACCGAAATGCATAAAAATGTGCTCACCGCTGCAACATAAAGTTTCTGAAACCCACAAATATGTGCACACTGCCGCAACATAAGGTTTCTGAAATGTACAAATGTGTGCACACTGCCGCAACGTACTGTTTCTGAAATGCACGAATATGTGCACACCGTAGACAATGTGTTGACAAAAAATTAAGCAAGTAAGTTTTCCCATATGTTGTGATATAAAACTTAATATGCAAAATTCCAGGATGGTGAGGATGAAAATAAACCGTTTGAAATTGATGTGATGGAAGACAAAAAGCCACCACCCGACCAACAAGAGGAGCAGAAGGACGATGGCAAAAAGGATGCCAAAGACCAGAGTGGAGCGAACCCGGAGGATGGAGAAGATGTCAGCGATGAAGATGATGAACAATCCAACGAGGTAGGAACATTTTTCCTACGCAAGAAATTAAATTGTATCAGAAGTTAATATTATAGTAAAACGACTCTAATTTGTAATCAAACATAGAAAAGTACAGATTTATAGTAAAATAAGCATTTTCTACTCAAAATGACTCTACATTGTAAACATTGCAATAAACCGCATAAAACTGTCATATTATTGGAAAAGAGTAATACATACATATCAACGGCCCCTACGTAAAGTACTCTATCTGCAAATCTGTTACTTTACAGGAGAGAGCTTAGAAGATTTTTTCAACGTATTTTTTTAAATTAATAAACGGTTTTATCTGAAATTCTAAACTAGTATTATACTATTTTTTGACATCTCATCAAAGATGAAGAAGAATATGGAAGTCTGGGCATTTACGGGGCTGACGACCGTCATCGGCTGGTTTAAGTGGCCACTTTACACACGTGTAACATTCACCAATTCTACCCATTATTGACAACCACACTACTCAAATTCTTGGAAGTTCTATATATATATTAACCAATTTAGAAACCTTGTTCTTGAATCACTAGAACTTCACTAGAGACATCTATTGGTGAGATGTAAAGAAGCTTTTTTACTAAGCAGACACTCTTATATTAGTATGTGAGGTCCGAATCCTGGATTATAATCACACACATGAGAAACGCCAGAAAATACCATTTTCATTTTTATTATTTTTTTAAGCTTATAATTTGGCCAGATAATTTATTTACAACATTTTGAGTGTGTCCAAATACTTGTTCACAAAATCTGGATTATCTCCAATTACAGGAGTTATTTTCATATTATTTTTTGACATCTCATCAAAGATGAACTTTAATGAGATGTCAAAAAATAATTCATCTTTGATGAGATGTCAAAAAATAATATTAAAATAACTCCTGTAATTGGAGATAATCTAGTATTATACATTCAAAAACACTATAAAATAATGTATTAAATCGTTTTAAAACTTCATGCTTTGTCAAAATTACGTAGTTAGCATTTTAGGAGTTCAGTTCATTTCGAAAATTCGATGTAGATTTTATACGCCTGAAAACTAGGAGTAATTTATTTTATATATATTTTTTTGTTTATTTATATTTGTAGATAACGGTCAGTTGATAACATACACCAAATATCTCAAAATTGACAAAAATGTAGTTAGAGCACATTACGTAGGTCACGTCGATATAAAAATTGAAAGTAGGTTATAGTAAAAAATAACTTTTTTACTATAGGCTACATTCAATTCTATACCTTTAATACTACCTGTTTTTTTTCCTTACAGAAGGAAACTCCTCAAGATAAAATGGATGCCGAAAATGAAAATGACGAAGAAGGAACCGATGATGCGGATAAACCTGATGAAGAAAATCCATCCACAGAGGATCTTCCGGAAGAGGAAAAAGATGAAGACCAAAGTAAGCCTCCGCAAGTACCGGAAGACAGTCCGGATCAGGGAAACGAGGATGATGGTGACAGTGAACAGAATGCCGATGACAAGGAGAGGAAAAACGAAAAGGATGAGGCAAAACCATCGCAGGACAAACCAACGCAGGAGGATAATGTGGAAAGTTCCGCTATGGAGAAGGGATCTAAGGACATGGTGCAGACCAACCCTCAACTGGACAAGCAAGATGCCCCCCAGGTCAGTTGGCACAGTACAATAAACATTTACAGTCAAACTCGGTTATGATGAGGATGAAGGGACCAACTGAATTTGCTTGTTATAACCGTTACTCGTTATATCCGAGAATAAGTATTTAAAAAAATTGCATACATATCACATGAAGTACGTTATCTGGAATGGTCACATAACACAATGTCGCGATTGAAAAAAAAATCATACAATTCATTCATTAGACACATCGCTCACTCTTTTCAAGAACGTCATAAATCATAAAAACTTGATTTTTCAGGAGATCGTTTTTAATGTTTAAAAATATAATACAATGTATTAAAAATTAATATCAAGCCACTTTTTGAACTTTTTACTGTGCAACAGATCTTTTTAGGTAAATCATGAAGGTTTTTTCTCCATTTGAAAAATATTTAGTATATTAAAAAAAAAATTATATAACCCTTATCCGCACCCAAATGGTGCATAGGGCACTGTCATATAAACGCAGTTTTATCTTGATCGTTTATACATGAAGGAAAGGTGATCAGCCCTCCGCTTCAAGTACCAGTCCATGGTAATTTTGAATAAATATTACAGTGAAAAAATCACTAATATTTATTTTACCCCCTTTGGGAATCGAACCCGGAACCTCCAGAACGGTAGCCGAGCGTGCTGACCATTACACTACGGAGGCGGACAAAAAAAAACTAATTTTAGACATTATGTGTTTTTAAAAATAAAATACAATTTAGTAGACTCAAAAAACCGGTGTTTAATTTTAATATTAACATATAAATTAAAATGGACTTCTACAAATTGAACGCAAAATCTATAAATGAAACAAACATTCTAAATAAGTAAGTAAGGGGAATGTTTTTGCCTAGAATTTTCACTCATGAATTACATGAAATTATAGTAACTTTAAACATAAAGAGTAAATCCACTCACGAGTAGGCATAGGCTATGAAACTTAAAAAGTTGAAGCCTGAGTAGGGTCATGATAAGCGGTGTTGCGTAAGCCGTAGCTAGATTTCAGAGTCACTCGGACGTAAGTAATTAAAAAAAATTAAAAAATAAGTAATTTCAATGGCAAATTAGATGTAAGCACGTAACTCGGTCATTTTGTTTATTTGCATTTTTTTTTTACTGTTTATAGGAGCAATCGCAAGAACAAGATGGGGAAGAGAAAGAAGGTACAGGTCAGTCCGAGTTGAGTGAAAACCAGAAAGGGCACAGGGGAGACAGGCAAGACAAGCCCAAGAGCAGCGCCAGGGAAAAAAGCATTAAGGAAAAAGAGAAAAGAAAGGACAAGAGAAATAAACCTGGCAACACTGAGCAAGATCGAGCATTGGGTATAAAAAATATTTTTACAAAATACATAAAACAGTTATGTCCTACAATTTTATTTAAATAATACTGCAAAAATACGGTAAAACAAATATTACAAATATTGACAACCACACCACTCAAATTCAATAATGGGTAGAATTGGTGAATGTTACACGTGTGTAAAGTGATCACTTAAACCAGCCTATGATGGTCGTCAGCCCCGTAAATGCCCAGACTTCCATATTCTTCTTCATCTTTGATGAGATGTTAAAAAATAATATGAAAATAACTCCTGTAATTGGAAATAATCCAGATTTTGTGAACAAGTATTTGGACACACTCAAAATTTTGTAAATAAAGAGCTTAAGTTAAGTAGAGCATATGGAGTCCGAAAACTCCTTCCAGGCTCTTTTCTGTAGGCTGCTAGCTTTCTTGCATCCTCCCAAGTCAGGTCCGCTTCACGAAGTCCAGACGAGAACTGCCAACAGATTGTCAGCAGTGGACGTCCTGGGCGGCGGGAGCCTGATGCCTTGTAAAAGAGGCAAGCTTGATGACGGCTCTCGCCAAGCATGCCGAATACATGGCCTAGCCAACTGAATCGCCTTTCCTTGACAGTTGTGACCATGGTTAGTGCGTCCTATGCCATATTTTACGTAATATATAATTGTATTATTTCTGTAACAGGTGAAATGAAGGAACCAGCCAAAAAGAAAATGAAAACATTAAATATGCAAGATAATAAAACTGATGTCGATGAAAAGGAAGAAGAAGAAGGTGTCGGGGAAAAAGATGATCAGGAAGATGAAGCTGATCTCTACCAGCATATCAAAAAGGCCAAGGAAACCGATATTCAGGTATAAATACAGGAGAAAAGTAAAGCAATGGACATTTAGCAATTTTTCCCTGATGAAGATGAAATTTTTCTCCTCGATTTGTTATCAGATTTGTAATGAGATATGTATTTGTTTGTAGGCGATTGATGCGGCTACCAAAGAACAGGCGGAAAGTCAACCTGTTCCTAATAATCCTGAAGAAGAGGGAGATGATATCAATCCCGAAGATGATATCCTGATGGACACGACTGAAGATGTTCAGGTATATGGCATTTTCCACTTTTTTCCATATAAATTAAGGCCCAATATACGATAAATCACAACTTTATTTTCTTTAAACCCAGGTAAAATTTGATATAATTGTTTTTTTTTGTTGCTTAAAACACCGTTTTTGTATTGAAGAAATAAGTTTTTCTTCTAAATGAATATATGGTTTAAAAAAAAAACAGTTATTGAAAAGTCAGAAGTAAAAAAAGCAACTAAAATATTTTTTTCAATATATTATGTATTCTAAAAAAAGTCAAATTCAAAAATATTAAATTATATTATTTTAAATACTTGGTAGAGATGTGTTGTTCTGCTGAAACTATAAATGGTGTATGTATTCTTTGGCATTTTGTTAGGTGGATGAAGAACCGGTGGAACAAATAGATCCGGAAAAAGTTGGCCAAGACAAGAATAAAGACAATAAAGAGAAGTCGAAGGAGAAGGGTGATCCCAAGGGAGACGATCCTACAGGAGAGATGGGACTGGAGGTCGAAGGAGAGAATGTGGCGACACTCGGAGCGGAGAGAGGAAATGAAACTTCTTATCACACTAAGTAAGTGTAATTCATTACAGAATATGGCTGACTAAGTAAATATGTAAAATATAATTATAATTTATATTTGAAGCACTAACTTTGTGATTTTCCATTTTATAATTAAAATGTAACTTTGTTTTAAAATCTCTGTAAATATTTAATTATAACTTAATTATAATGTCTACTGGTTTCGAAGCTAACCGCTTCTTTATCAAGACCGATTATTAAGACTGAGTATTAATCAGTCTTGATAAAGAAGCGATTAGCTTCGAAACCGGTAGACATTATAATTAAGTTATAATTAAATATTTATAGTAATTTTAAAACAAATTTTATAATATAATTGTAATATGAGTAATATTCCAATAAAACAAATAACTGCAAAATGTAGAAGAGTTGGTTTCTTCTTCTTTTTCTCTAGCCTTCTGTTTTTCACTGTTAGATATAGGATTCTTCCACATCCTTCCATTTCTTTCGGTTGTTTTTGAAGTTTCTACCCTCCACAGCGGCTATGTCATCGCACCATCTTTTTTGAGGTCTTCCGACGCTTTTTTTATTTGCCCAAGGTCGCAATCTCAAAATTTTTGAGATTCATCTTGTGGGGTCCTGTTTTGCAATATGTCCCGCCCATTGCCTTCGAATCTTGCGACGCGATCCATGATATCCTCTATTTTGGTTCTATTCCTGATTTCTGATTTCCAGAGTTGGTTTAGTAAAGAATGTTAGTGTTATTGCAGTGTTTTGGTGACGAAATGTATAAATTTAAGCGTGTTTACCCAAATGCACTGATTATGGGCACCCACGTCCACTATCTCCTCAGAGGTTGCATTTTTATTTTAAATGAAAAAAAGAATAAACAATTAAACTTACTTGAAAGTCTGTCTTAAAAACTTCTCAGTTCTTCTATTACTATCCTCTTCTTTAGTCCAATGTCTTTACTACTTGACACCATTATGGGTCTTGAAATTGTCAGGATAGTGAAATAATCCCATATATGGGAGATATGATACGAACTACGCAGGATAGAGTGTTCTTTTGGTGGTTTTGTGTACACTAAAGGAAAAATGTGTGATATGCTCCGCGGGCCGCAAGTAGACACCCAGCTGGCCGCATGCGGTCCGCGGGCTGCGGGTTGGCCACCCTTGGTTTACAGGGTTTACTCTAGATTTATATTCACAAAACAATTATTTAAATGTTACAAATTTTTGTCACGACGAGGCACGGTAAATGGGCAACTGAAGGTAGGCCAGGTCGCTCCGGTGGCTTGGGACGAAAGAGAATCTACCTTGCGTTGTCACTACTTTTGAAGGCGTGGTGACGTCACACTGCTCGCTATTGCCCTGTTCGCAATTGCGTGAGGCACACACCACAATTTTCTCTATACTCTGACAAATTAATAAAAATGAAGGAAAAATGACCCTTAATCAATCAATCCTTGCAGGATGGACATGGTGAGGGTCCCGCTGGGCGGGGGGATGGAGCGCAGCGGGGTGACGGGGGCCATGGTGCGCCAGGCCGTGCGCGCAGGCGGGGCGGGGGGCGCGGCGCAGAGCAGCGCCTGGCACACCCTGTGGGGGCAGACGGCGGCGCAGGCCCGACTCCTCACAGAGAGACTGCGTCTGGTGCTGGAGCCCACGGGACTCAGCAGGCTTGCTGGTATGTAGACCGTTATTTATGGGCTGGCATCGCTATTGGCCTCATGTAAATGGCTGATCAAGCTGGTTGTAGAGAAAAGTAGCAATGATTAGCATAGTTGTTTATTTTAAATATCAAAATCAAATACTGATTTTTAAGGTCTACTTAGTTGTATATTTTATTTTAAAAACATAAAATACTGATAATGCCCTAACAAGGCAAAACAGGTGTCTCAAATGTTTATTTATGTTTAAAAAAATTAAATATACAACTCAAAGACCTTAAAAACTGGTGTTTGATTTTAATATTTTCAAAATAAATATAAAATAATCAAGTTACATCTGTATCAATTCAACAATGCACTATTGGACATATCGCTCACTCCTTTCAAGAACGTCAAAAATCAAAAAACTCGATTTTTCAGGAGAACATTTTTAATGTTTCAAAATATAATACAGTGTTTTAAAAATAAATATCAAGCCACTTATTGAACTTTTTACTGTGCAACAGATTTCTTTAGGTAAAACCTGAAGGTTTTTTCTCCATTTGAAAAATATATAGTATGTTTAAAAAAATAATTAAATAATACCTTTTCTTCAAAATGCAAAGACAATACTTTCAGCCCTGTAGCAGGTAAATATTAAGTTAAAAATATGCCACTTTTGCTGGGATACATATAGTACATTTTTTGGGCATTCCGAAAACATGCACAACTGAAAATTGTGAATTTTCGATATATGACGTTGTTGAAAGGAGTGAGCGATATATGAACACCTTAGGCGTGTTCTTAGCATGGAATATGTTAACAAGGTGTGATTAAAAAAAAGAATATCTAATTCAATAAATAGACATGTATAAAATGATCAGTATTTTGTAGTTTCATTTTTACTGTCCACCGAGTTTTGGCCCAATAATGCATCTTTGAAATGGTGAATAGTATCATTATTCTCACGGTAGATGGTGTACTTCTAGGCGTTGCGACATTGTTCTGCTGTCCATGTGGGACGGCTGCTCTGTAGCGGGTAAATATTAAGTTAAAAATATGCCTCTTTTGCTTGGGATGTAGTACATTTTCTGGGCATTCCGAAAATATACACAACTGAAAATTGACGATTTTTGATGTTATGACGTTCTTGAAAGGAGTGAGCGATATAAGGAAAACAATATTTCATGCTTACATTTTAAACGTCATTGAAATATTTGTCAGGTGACTACCGTACGGGAAGGAGGATCAATATGCGTCGTGTAATCCCGTACATCGCCTCCCACTTCCGGAAGGATCGCATCTGGCTGCGCCGTACGAGGCCGGCTCGCAGGGAGTATCACATCGCCGTGGCTATAGACGACTCCAGCTCCATGAGCGATAACCGTTCCAAGGAGTTAGCCTTCGAAAGTTTGGCATTAGTTTCGCAAGTGAGTAAATGCTTATTTCAATAAGTTTGTAGATAACCAGACGTATTGAACAATAATAGAGGCATATCATTTTTTGACATCTCATCAAAGATGAAGAAGAATATGGAAGTCTGGGCATTTACGGGGCTGACGACCGTCATAGGCTGGTTTAAGTGATCACTTTACACACGTGTAATATTCACCAATTCTACCCATTATTTACAACCACACTACTCAAATTCTTGGAAGTTCTATAAGTATGTATATATGAACCAATTTTGAAACATTATTCTTGAATCACTATAATGCCCAGACTTCCATATTCTTCTTCATCTTTGATGAGATGTCAAAAAATGATATGAAAATAACTCCTGTAATTGGAGATAATCCAGATTTTGTAAACAAGTATTTGGATACACTCAGAATGTTGCGAATAATAGAGGCATTTATACAGTTTAAATTTTGTACTGCGCTTACAGAAATGTAATGTTTGTGTACATTATATAAATATGCATACTATGTAGTATTACATACATATTATGTAGTATTTAATGCTCATTAAAATACAGTAATAATTATCTCCTAAAATCAATTTTAAAAATTGTGTTATGTTTTCATAGTGAAATAAATCGTAGTCGTACAAGAGAATGTGACCAACTACCAAAAGGTAAAATGTTCAGGAGGGCCATTTAAGTCACTTTTGCTTGGCAACAAAATGAACATCAATGCAGTTTGTCATTTTTACCAAGTCAATATATTATACTTACAAGTTTAAAATCTTTTGGGATAATTTCAGGCCAATAATTAAGCTAGTAAGATATCAAATAGTCAATGATCATGGTTTTGGTCACTTTCTCCTGTATGACTACGAAATACAGTAGTTTAAAGATGAATTATAAACATTAATGTTTTTATTTCATTTATTTTTTAATTATTATTATTAATTTTATACATTTTTCAGGCACTCAATCTTCTGGAAGCCGGTGAACTGGCGGTGTTGAGTTTCGGAGAAGACACTCAGATCCTTCACTCGTTCTCAGACCAATTCACGGAGAGTTCCGGGAGCAAGTTGCTGGAGAACCTCACGTTTAAGCAGACCAAGACGCGGATAGCCAAGCTCCTGGACTTCTCCAGCGCCATGTTCGAGGAGCAGTGCTCGGGGTCCAGCGCCCCCAACGCCAAGCTGCTGTTGATAGTCAGCGACGGGAGGGGGATATTCTCCGAGGGCGAGGCGCGTGTCACGCAGGCGGTTCGCAGGGCCAGACAACAAGGGGTGTTCATGGTGTACTTGATTGTGGACAATCCGGCTAGCGAAGTAAGTTGATAAGACCTCTCTGGCGAACGAGGGATTTATTTATAGATTTGGTGTTTGATTTGCAGAACTCCATTTTAATTTATGTATTAATTTTAAATCAAACACAGATTTAGTAGACTCAAAAAATCTGTGTTTGATTTAAAATTAATACGTAAATTGTATTTTATTGTTTAAAAAACAAACAAAAATCAATTTTGTGACGATTGTTTCGCCTAGTTATGGCATTTTCAAACAAATGTGAAGATTAAATGGACTTACAGTCCTTATATACTCTAATCCAAGGGTAGCCAACTCTGGTGTCTGCTTGCGGCCCGCGGAGCAAATCACACATTTTTTCTTGTGTACACAAAACCACAAAAAAAAACATTCCATCGTGCGTAGTTCGTATAATATCCCATATATGGAAGTATTTCTCTATCCTGGCAATTTCAAGACCCATAATGGCGTCAAGTAGTTGAAACATTGAACTAAAGATGAGAAGTGTAAGAAGTTTTTAAGACAGATGGACTATAAACTATAAATGCAATAATTCTGTTTCTATCTTGAAAAAGTATAACATTAAACGGCATTACGAGGCTAAACATGCAAATAAGTTTGAAAAGTACCAAAGTAGTAGTAAGTATAAATTTTGTTTTATGGCCTGGTAGGAAATCTCATTTCTTAAATCCGGCCCGGCTACTGAAAATGTTGGCCACCCATGGTCTAATCTAATCTTAATCTAGCTATAATTATCTAACCTGCTTGAACTTTTAGATATGATTGTTTTTATTTAAAGCTTTTATAAAAAAAATAAAGACACCATCTTGATAAGTCTCGCCTCGAAATTTATAAAAAAATCTGAAAAATCTAAGCCACAATGTAAAAAGTGAAAAAAAAATAGTGCCCAGTGTCAACGGTACTTTTTACTATATGCTGTTCTCATGACAGCATTTGGTAAACGAATCAAAACATATAACCATTCTTAGATATAATGCAAGTAACAGCATGGACTTTTATCACATATATAATGCAAATAACATAGGCTGTATGTATTATTGTTTCAATTGACTTATGTGACCCGCAAAAAGATTTAAAAAAATATATATACTTGACCCACTTGCGAAAAAACTTGGCCATCCCTGCACTACATTATTGGTGTAAAACTTTAAATAATTAACTAACAATCACGCCGCTTGCCGCAGGGATAGGCGGAGAGAATAGAACGCCATACCACTCTGTCTTTGCAAACATTCTTCGCCTCTTCCACGTTCATGCATCTCCTCATACATTCCCGCCAATTGTTTCGACTCCTAACCTGACCGCTTTCAAGTATTTGGCATACCTGATTGTGTCAAGTTTTTCTTCGTCTTCCTCTGCTTTAAATAATTTCTGTATGATAATGTAAATTTTTATCTGTTTCAGGTTTCCATAATGGATATACGCATGCCGGTGTTCAACCCTCAAACGTTTGAACTGGAGAATCTATCACCATATTTGGATTCCTTCCCATTCCCGTTTTACCTTATTCTGAGAGATATTGCGGCATTGCCCGCCGTTCTTAGCGACGCACTGCGCCAGTGGTTTGAACTGGCCGCCAACACCGACAAGCAGTGAGATATTACACACCTACATAAATGTTTTATGTTACAACATGTTGTTTTAATAGTTTTAAGAGTTGATCATATTGGTTTCTAAGAGCTGACTGTGATTTATATTAATGACTAGATGATAAGATGTTGGACTTGTTCTGTCAAGCGGGTTACTGACAGATGAGACAGATATATTTTTTTATGTTGAATAACATAAGTTTATTTTTTGCTTTTCAATAAAATAAATGAAATAATACTTAACTTTTTTGTTTTTTTACATTTCCTTCAAAAACATTTTATCACAATAAAGACAATATTGTTTTTGCAATTTTTTTCCCAGACATGTCTACTATAAATAAAAATGTCCACATAGGTTCAACCATAGAAACATAATCTAAATTGGGTGAAAATTATACTGCAAACGTTTGCTCATATTCTCACAACTTAATAATTCTCCATACGTACATTCTGGTTCACATCTATATTGCGATGATTTCTATGGAGTTATTACACTGATTTTATGTTTCAAGGTTTTATTGATGTCTCAACAAATATGAAGAAGTTTGTTGAAATATGAATATGAAATTCTAGGTATTTACAGGGCTTACAACCTGTCATTAGGTGATCACTGTACACTCTGTAACATTCACCATTATACCCATTGTTAATAACCACAGTACTCAATTTAGAAAAAATGTTTTTAGCTTTACTTTAGTAATTTTTAGTACTTTAAGATTTTAATCCCTAAAGCATACATATACTGCATGCTTTAGTATCACCTAATGACAGGTCTTAAGCCCTTTAAATACCTAGTCTATATTTCCATCTCAATAAACATCCCCATCTTGAATCTTTGATGTTGAAATATTAATAAAACCAAGATGAAAATAGGGTCTAGAGCAAAATCAGTATTTTCAAATGGTCCAGATATTGCGGAGGAAGGTTTGTAAAAATGTATAAAAAACATATTTAGGGGAATAAAGCTTTATTTTCGGTACATAAATTACAAAATGAAAATATTTTAAACAAAGAATTTATTAAAGTATGTATACAAAAATATACTACAGATTTTCATCACTTCTCGTGCCAAAATGAAAGATAAACAGTTATCATCAAGCTGGAGGGTACCCAATTTTCAGTCAATTTAAGCGAAACTTGTTCAAGTCCTTGTAATATAATGAAATCTTATAAAATAATATTTTTTACACATTATTTACGGATATGTCTGTAATTACAATACAGTATTTTATATCGAGTTAAAATAAAATAATGAAGGCACAACATGAGGGTAGATTCATCTAGCCAACAAACAGGTATAGGACAATACCAGATACGTTACATGCAAACTGTTATTCATTAAGTTAACTTGAAGAACACATATCGCTCACTCCTTTCAAGAATGTCATAAATCAAAAATCGACCATTTTCAGTTGTGCATGTTTTCGGAATGCCCAGAAAATGTACTATATCCTAGCAAAAAAGGCATATTTTTAACTTAATATTTACCCGCTACAGGGCAGAAAGTGTTTTTTTTGCATTTTAAAGAAAAGGCATTGTTTAATTATTTTTGAAATAAACTTAATATTTTTCAAATGGAGAAAAAAACATCAGGTTTTACCTAAAAAGATCTGTTGCACAGTAAAAAGTTCAATAAGTGGCTTGATATTTATTTTTAATACATTGTATTATATTTTTAAACTTTAAAAACGTTCTCCTGAAAAATTGAGTTTTTTGATTTACGATGTTCTTGAAAGGAGTGAGCGATATAAGTCAATCGACATTACAAACCGTAATGTGTTTTAGTAACGGTAATGATTTTGCAAAATTTTAAATACTCTTAAAAATGTATAATTTAGGCTTGCTCACATCTTTAGGCTAATAAACGTAATTTCTTATGTACGTTTCATATTGTTGTGACCGATCACAAAATAAATCCTATTATGTAGTAAATTCTTTTATAGAATAAACACCTTACATGTATGTAAGACATTTTTTACTGTCAGGCTTAAAAATAATAGTAATTAAGGATAATTTAAATAGCGCCATTTTTGTAAAATATTACCTCAAGGGCGCATGTTTGTATGTTGAATAGTAATAATAATATTTACAATAATAGGTAGACCGTTACAGCTACTCAATGGGCAAACCAAGTATCTAAAACTCTGCTAATTTTTTAAATCTTATTGTTTATAATAGATATAAAAATTGTGCACTTCTATAGTATAGTCGTTAGCGCGTTTGGCTACTATGCTAGAGGTCCCGGGTTCAATCTCCAGCGGGTTAAAAAAAATATTAATAATTTTTCACTCTTCATATTTATTTAATCTGAAGCACCTGAAAGCGAGCACTGATCATGTTGACTTTGTGTGATAAATAATCAATATAACACTGCTTAGATATGATGCAGTGACCTAAGCACCATTGGGTGTATAGATAAGGGTTAGAAAAAGGAAAAAATGTATTATATTTTACTATTTAAAAAAATGCTTTTAAAAAAAACCATTTTTGTTAAACCAAGAAGTACCAACATGAAATATCAAAGATGATGGGTTTGTAATTAAAATATATATATATATATATATATATATATATATATATATATATATATATATATATATATATATATATATAATATATCTCTTTTCATATATATATATATATATATATATATATATATATATATATATATATATATATATATATATATATATATATATATATATATATATATATATATATATATATATATATATAATATATATATGTATATATATATATATATATATATATATATATATATATATATATATATATACATATATATAAATTACAAATCCATCAAACATGGTATTGTTCTTGGATATAAAAAAAATCACTCGCCTTAAAATTTGCATCATGTTAGAAACTTGGTTTTGCTACGAGGCAGATAATAACATAATAACTATTGAAAACTTAATTAAATAAAAATAATAACTGCTACATTGAAGGTTTTGAATGTATTACCAAGTATAAAGAGTGTCATATTTACTTTCAAATATTAAATTATGGGTTTTGTCGGCAAGTAAAAATTAGATTAATTTAAAATCAAAATTATAGTGTTTTCTGAGTACAATATCACAAAATTTCACAAGTTAATTTAACGAATTTATTTTCAAGCTACATAACAATAATCAAGTTGAAACGTCATAGTTTATTTTGTTTAACAGGGTTACAAACTTTTTTTAGACAATTTAAACATAACGCGTAAAACTTATTCACATGTTCAATAAGCAATTTTTCAAATAGATATTATACTAAATAAGTTGCCCATATCGAGTAGTACTAAATAATTAAACAGTAAGAAAATTCAAAACGGTAGAAAATTCAAAACGGGCTTTGATCGGTTTTCAATAAGATTGAACGTTTAAAAATCTTCACTGAAGCCAAATATTCTATATGAGCGATATGCTCACTTCTTTAAAAAACGTCATATATCCAAAATTGACAATTTTCAATTGTGCATGTTTTCGAAATGCCCAGAAAATGTACTTTATCCCAGCAAAAGCAGCATATTTTTAACTTAATATTTACCCGCTACAGGGCAGAAAGTGTTGTTTTTGCATTTTGAAGAAAAGGTTTTGTTTAATTATTTTTTTAAATATACTAAATATTTTTCAAATGGAGAAAAAATCTTCAGATTTTACCTAAAAAGATCTGTTGCACAGTAAAATGTTCAACAAGTGGCGTGATATTTATTTTTAATACATTTTATTATATTCTTAAACTTTAAAAACAATCTCCTGAAAAATCAAGTTTTTTGATATATGACGTTGTTGAAAGGAGTGAGCGATATATGTTACCTCTTGATGAGTATAGATTATCTAAATAAAATCAGTCCCAAAGGAGAATGGATAAGATGTCATCCGCACTTATAGTATAAGTATTTTCAAAATTATTTATAATGTTTTTTGACTCAAACCTATAAAAAGTTTTAGAACAATTACCACAAAACTTACTTCACAATTAAATTTAAATTGATAATAGAAGATTTTTCTTCTAATCCTTATCTGCACCCAATGATGCATAGGGCACTGCACTGTATTGACACAGTGTTGTCTGGATTGTTAGTTGCATGAAGGCGAGGTGATCAATCCTGCGCTTCTTGTACCAATCAGTCCAGGGTGATAAGTGAAAATCGCCATATTTATTTTGACACTCTTGGGAATCGAACCCGGGACCTCCAGCGCGGTAGCCAAATGCGCTAACCACTACACCACGGAGGTGGACAATTATAGTTTACTAAAACAATTTAATCATGATTGATCACATAAATTTAACACTGAAAACATTTTTCTTTGCAATTATTTTGGTTAATCTTATGTTGTGAATTTTTTTTTCTCAGATACAATATTCTTTGTCAAATAAATTTTTGGAACTTGCATTACCTATCTCAATATTTATGAGCAATTATCAATACATATTACTCCCCTATTAACAATTTCGTTTCTTAAAGATAAATTAAGTAAGCATAAGAAAATTTTTTGTGAATAGTGAATGAAATAAAACAGAGGAGTTGCTGCATTTTTTTTTCAATGATCCAAAATGTAAGAGATATTTCAGAACACATTTGACACTCCTTCGAACTTTATAGGTATTTATAAATAAAACTATGAAGAAACATGGGAGAAAAACACAAAAGCGATAAAATTAAGCACAATTTAGAAGTTTTAAAAATAAAGTTTCAACTATTTTTATTTGCACCATGTGTTTTGTATATCTTATCTACAAAAATATATATTCATAAAGAAGTGTCTTTAAGTAGAGGAACTAAAAATGAAGAAAAAAATTTACAATATTTACTATGTATTTAACAAATTCACCCCTGTAAGCAGAAATTAAAGTTTGCCTGCCTTTAATAAAGTTCTGGGTTGAATAATGGATGGGGTCCATATTAAAACATATTGTTTTTTATGCCCTAATATTCAATATATCACACCCTGGACTTGATATCATCAATCCAATGATAAAGTTAGAAATGTGCAAACACCATATTTTTTTTAGATATTGAGGTTTGAATGTGTCTTTTTATATTTTTACTAATCTAGTTTCATATTGTAGTTATTGTATCTACAATTTGAGATGGTTAATTGAAATATTATATTTTTTCAATTATATTGTTAATCGAATTGCAGATTTGGGACTTTAACATACACTTACCAGTGCCGTATGCAACACTGCTTAAAAAAGGACAAATTTAATGAGGTATTTCAGATACAATCTCTTATAATCTTTAAACAATTATTTGTCTCTAAGTACAGGGTGGGGGGATTAAAATCTACAACATTTAACAGTTTTTTGCGTGGCTGTAGGCGCACAGGGGTTGGGATCAAGTTATATTTCTATCCAAATAGTAAATTGTAAATTTTAAAAACTAATTTTCTTCAAACTAGACTGAATACATAATATGTCAATTTATAAAGGATAGGTGCGATAAACACTTAGAAAATATTACACAAATCTGTCGAAAAAAAAAAATACATATTTTCATTATTAAAAATATTAAATTACACATCATTGGCAAACATATTTCCTCTCTTTCAAACAATATATTCCTGTTAGAATCATTCGTCGCCTATTTTTATTTGATTTTTTCAAACAATAACATATTTAAACTTTATAATATTAATTAAGCGCACGTTCTGCGCAAGTGGATTATTCGTAAGAGCCCTGCTCGTATAACAAGAGAAAATAATCAAACGCAAATCTTACGAAGTATTGCTGATCTACTGAAAATTCAACATAACAGGTAGGTATTACAAAATCTTCACATATATCTCAATACGCAACCTAAGTAATTATGAAACCGTATATAAATATTTTAAAGAAATTGTAAATCACGTGTTTTATCGTGAAACGTATCTTATAAAATATTATATTATGGAATAAATATAGAACATAAAAATAAATCCATTATTCTCCAAACATAAATCACTGATTTTGAATTATTAAAATAAATTAGAACCACTTAGTATTTTAAAATATGTACTTTCTTATATTTAAACAATATATGTTTATCATTTTTGTATATATTATGCTATGTTCACAAAGTGATGTACATAAAATAAAATAATACCTCCAAATCAAAAGAAAGCTTAAAATACGAGATGGCTCGTTTTGATAAGCAATACTAAATTCTGATTGTCGGCCGTCTTCTCGGATAGGTACTGCAATGTGTAGGCTTACCATACGTCCCAGTCTGACCGGGATTGTCCCGGTTTCAGACACGGGTCCCGGTGTCCTGGCCGGTTTAGATTTTGTCCTGGTTTGCGCGAGAACTTATCTATTCAGACGGTGCATTTCTTACATAGAATTATGGGAAAACAATTTTGGTAGCGCCGAAATTTTGACATGGATTGGACTACATCATGTACTAAAATGGGAAGTTGGTAACAACTCCTAAACAATTTATAAGTGATTTTATATAAATATATGTTAGTAAAAAATACATTAAAACTCAGTATTCTTTCGCATTATCGTATCAGATTTCTATGGGAAAATATGCTTCGTTTAACGAGTAAGACGCTGGAACGAATTATGATCGTTATAAGAGGTTCCACTGTATTTGTTTTTTTTCCTACCAGTCCCGGTTTAGAGCTTCATAATTATGGTGAGCCTAGCAATGTGATCCGTAGTAATAGCTTATGGTACTTGCCACAAAAACTCGGAATCAGCATCTCGATGGCCATGAAAATCTAAGAAATGTAGGCATAGAATATGTCAGGAACGGATGTTTGATTTGGTTTGTGCATTCTCGTTTTATAGGCGTACAAACAGCAGGGCTCTGTTTACTCCGATAGCGATCTACTATCGGGTTACTGTTACTTTAAATTAGCACCATTGTCTTGGGATGGCTGGGTATCCTCAGTCTTCTCTCCATCACCGTAAAATGTTGGCTGAAAAAAAGGTAAATCCGTCACAAACTAGAAAAGTAAAAATTACAACATAACAAGACTCTTGAAATGGGTTATTGGCCCCGATATTACGAGAAATTCATTGGCGTAAAAGCAACTCAATAACAAAGGTGGGTTAATATTAAAAATTAAAATCTATTTTAAGGACATACACAAACAAAGTTACTACACAAAGAGTTTGTAGTAAAATTAAGAATATATTGTTTGAACCAATATTATGATATTACATACAAAGTACAATTTTTTTTTAACTGACATTGGTTTTTTTACCAGATTCACAAGATTAAAAAAAAATAGTTGCATAATATTACATGTATCAGTGTGATTTGCCAGGGAGCTTTAGGTACCTACCTACATAATTCTGATTCTTTTTTAGTAATGGCAATTAAATGGACTAATGATTAAGTTGGTAGGCATGCATCTCACTCACATAATCAATGGTACAAAGATAATGAAATTCAAAAATGCACCTTGTGGTACATATTCACACAGTTGAAAATTCCATTCCTGTAGTACGACAACACATTCTATGTGGACCCAAAAGGTTTGTATCAGTCATTTTAATTTATTTTATCAAAAATATTTTACTTTTAATTTCCATTTTGAAACTGCGGTTTTAGTATACTAATAAAACATAGACATGCTTATCATAACATTGGAAAAAAGGGAAACCATGGATCTGCAGTTAATGATAGCTGTAAATGACTTTATATATACCAGACAAAACAACTTAGAAACCATGCATGGCATATGAATGTATCCATTTATTATCCTTATTAAATATCATATCAAGCAATATTTTTTTTTCGATTGACCAACTTAATGATTAAAATTTTAATTGGTAAAAAAAATGGATGACACATTGTGATTTAGGATAAATGTCAGTTGTGAAAAAAACATTACGATTTGCACTATGAGGTTTTCACAGATACCATTTAAAAAAATATATATCTATGTTAATGTTATTCTTATTTTTGAATAAAAATAAAAGATTACTCCCAGCAATAAGCAGTTAAACAAACTTCAATTGTCACGGATTATCAGTGACTGGATATTATATTATTACAAGTCTTAATCAAAGTATCAACCCCCAGGTGAAAAAAAAACAGGTAATTTTGTACTTGAAGAAGAATTTCAGAAAAAAGGATATACAGATGTTACTGAGATTACTAGAGGAAGGTACTATAATAAAACAGAAAGAGCAGTCTGTGCGTCTGATAAAGATGAGTCAAAATATTGATGCAAATGCCAAATTTTCAAATGCCAAAAAAGCAAATTAAAAATAGATCAATTTTAACTTTGGTAATACAAAATTGCTACATTAAATAAGGGGAAAATATAACCACACAGTGATAAGTTGTTAAAAAACACGAGGAATCAAATGAAGAGGGAGAAAAAAACAACTCTAGCAATTTCCAATAGAATATCAAACCTTTTATGGACAGTATTTTTGTCATTTACAGCTGACACTCTCTAAACTGTCAAGAACAAGTTTGCCAAAATGGCTTCTGAAGCCCTGTGAACGTTTAAAAACACTATGTAAACTTTAGTACACACACATTATAACTACGAAAAGATGCACCAAATATTATTTTTTTTAGAAAAAAAAACAAAAGTGAAATTTGAGAGTTTTGTACATGTGTAACGTAAATATAATTTTAAAGCAGAGGTATGTCATGTATATCTATTTGAATATGTATAAAGTCAAAATATTTAATATGAAATTCAAGTGTGTTTAACGTTGAATCTCACAATTTACAATCTAATAAAATAAGCTGAAATGACAAAAAAAAATTAAATATACAGAGGAACCTCTGTTTACCTAGATGGAAAGTAATTGAATTTAACATTTTTTTTAAATAATAAAATAAAAGAGAAATATTTGTGTTTTTATTATTTACACAAATATTTCAGTTTCATACTATTTCGGCTCATTATTAGAAATAGGTATCAAATTGTGGTGGAGTGGGTTCGAACCGAGAAACTCTGACATAAGAGTCCGCGACACTAACCACGGGACCACAACCCGACACAGTTAATTCTGAAGATATTGGAAAATATACAAATAATTTTTCCCAAAGGGTATGACAGTAATCGTTGATGCGCTGAATGTGTTTGACCATCATGAAAAATGGGAAGACCTAATTTAAAAAAAATATTTTGGTACTTTCAAATAATTTTTGAAGTAGTAAATATTCCAGATAATTGCTTCCCGGTTTATAGATCCAGGTAAATCGAGGGTCTGATATAAATGTATGATTTGCTGTTATATTAACATACTTATACACATACATATAATAAATAAATTAGGAATGACTGGTCACTTAAGTAACATGATTCAGATCAATGAAATTCATTTATCACATTTAGGAAATGACATTTATAGCTGTCGGATAAACGACACTCTATATATCGCTCACTCCTTTCAAGAACGTCATAAATCAAAATTTGTCAATTTTTAGTTGGGCATGTTTTCGAAATGTCCAGAAAATTTACTATATCCCAGCAGAAGCGGCATATTTTTAACTTAATATTTACCCGCCACAGGGCAGAAAGTGTTGTTTTTGCATTTTGAAGAAAAGGTATCGTTTAATTATTTTTTTAAATAAACTAAATATTTTTCAAATGGAGAAAAAACCTTCAGGTTTTACTTTAAAAGATCTGTTGCATAATAAAAAGTTCAGTAAGTGGCTTGATATTTATTTTTAATATATTGTATTATATTTTTAAACTTTAAAAACGTTCTCCTGAAAAATGGAGTTTTTTGATTTATGACGTTCTTGAAAGGAGTGAGCGATATGTAGTATCAACCAGTGTAAAACTTGAGCAATAACACCGTGGGCATGTTTTTATCGTTTTCCTATATAAAACAAGTCTAGATCAAAAATATCGTAGTTAGTGAATTTTTGAAAGAGAATAATTATAACATTTTGAGTGTGTCCAAATACTTGTTCACAAAATCTGGATTATCTCTAATTACAGGGAGTTTTTTTTCATATTATTTTTGACATCTCATCAAAGATGAAGAAGAATATGGAAGTCTGAGCATTTACGGGGCTGACGACCGTCATAGGCTGGTTTAAGTGATCACTGTACACACGTGTAAAATTCACCAATTCTACCCATTATTGACAACCACACTACTCAAATTCTTGGAAGTTCTGTATATATGAACCAATTTAGAAACCTTGTTCTTGAATCACTAGAACTTCACTAGAGACATCTATTGGTGAGATGTAAAGAAGCTTTTTACTAAGCAGAAACTCTTATATTAGTATGTGAGATCCGAATCCTGGATTTTAATCACACACATGAGAAACGCCGGAAAATACCATTTTCATTTTTATTATTTAAGCTTATAATTTGACCAGACAATTTATTTACAACATTTTGAGTGTGTTAATGTTACACGTGTGTAAAGTGATCACTTAAACCAGCCTATGACGGTCGTCAGCCCCGTAAATGCCCAGACTTCCATATTCTTCTTCATCTTTGATGAGATGTCAAAAATAATAGAATAATTATATATATTTTTCTTCAATAAGTTATATAAAAACCAATTGAAAATGAATATTATTTGTCTACATGGGTTTATACAATAAGAGACAGTGCCTGGGAATGAAATAATTAACCGCAAACCCGATTCCCATCTGCACAATGTTTTTTGGCGCCTCTTGTGCTTTACCAAAAGTAAGTATATAGAACGCTTAAAAGCGTCTTCCGCTCTCTACCAACAGTATGTAAAAGACGCTTTTAAGTGTTTACCGTAAACAATGTGTTGACACACTTCGGACGGGTGTTTTTTAAGCTTGCAGATCGCTGGCGACAAAAATTTACAATTATGTACATATAGTTAAGACCTTAACCTTCTCCTCCCGGTGATATGTATTTACTACAACTCGACTTATAAAATGGGAATATCAATATAAAATATAATAGATACAAGCTGAGAATTTTCGTATTCCTCCGTAATATAATCATGTATTACATGAAAGTATTATAATATAAAGTTATTCATTTGCAGCAATGGAAATAAATTATTTGTGAAAAAAATCGGGGATAAAATCACCAATACACAAACGTTTCTCAGAATGTGGCATGCTTATTGTACGTGCATGTCCTAAGGTGTTGGCTGCGTTAGTAGTGCGCAGATCATCTTACGCGGCGGTTGTGTCGCTACACCAGCTATTGCGGTACTTGCGAACATCGCAAAAAAATACAATTTTTTCCCCTTTTTTAGACACTTAGCAGAGCTGACATTACAAAATTGTTACATTTGAACTTCAACTATGGTCAATAAAAGCAATATTTAGGAATATCCACATTTTTCCCAGTTTTTGAACCACATTTTCATATGGTGCACAAAATACATATCACCGGTGCACGCAGAAATTTTTAGCACAGTAAGGGAAGGGGTTAACAAAGAGATTGGTGGGTAATATTCATATAAAAACATTAAATATGTAATTCCTTCATTTTTGACTTTGAAATGAGGTCGGTGCAGAAGGTAAAAATACCCTTTTTATCCTTAAGCATCAATTGAACAAACCGGTAGAAGTACCTAATCTGTCCTTAGTGCGTTAATCCTCCTCCATAGTGCAATGGTCATCACACTCGGCTACCATTCTAGAAGTTCCGGGTTCGATTCCCAAGGGGGGGGGACAAATAAATATAAGTGATTTTTTCACTCTAATATTTATTCAATATTACCCTGGACTGGTGCCTGAAGTGAAGGGCTGATCACCTTTCCTTCATGTATTTGATCAAGATAACACTGCGTTTATATGATGCAGTGCCCTATGCACCATTGGGGTGTAGATAAGGGTTTGAATGAAATGAAATGAATGAAAGTGCGTTAATATGACATGATCTATAACAGATGTTCTTTGACAATAAAAATGAATCACCTCGCCGTGGTTGTCAGGGTTCCTCTGGTCGTCCTCGTCGTCCGAGTCGTCCTCGCCTGAGGAGTCGGGGCCGGAGCCATCGGGACCGGGCACGGGCGCAGGGGGCGCGGCGGGCCCGCGCTGGCGCTCGCGGCTCAGGCGGTCGTGGCACTGCAGGCACACGCGCAGCGGCTTGCTGGACTGCCCCGGCAGCAGGAAGCGCTTGGACGAGCACGGCCCGCACACCACCGACCCGCACGAGCGGCAGTGGTGCTGGAACATCACCACACATTACCACTCGGATACATCGCTCACTCCTTTCAAGAATGTCATAAATCAAAAAACGTTTATTGTAACTGCAGACAGTAGTTGGTAGAATTCCATTTTTAATTGTTGGGTACTACATATATCCAAAATTAAACATGGTTATTGGATTGAATTCTACTTTTATTTACATACCATATATCGCTCACTCCTTTCGACAACGTCATATGTCAAAAAAATTAATATTTCAGGAGATCGTTTTTAAAGTTTGAAAATATAATACAATGTATTAAAAATAAATATCAAGCCACTTATTGAACTTTTTACTGTGCAACAGATCTTTTTAGGTAAAACCTGGATGTTTTTTCTATATTTGAAAAACATTTGGTAAATTTAAAAATATAATTGAATAATACCTTCTCTTCAAAATGCAAAAACAACACTTTCTGCCCTATAGTGGGTAAATATTAAGTTAAAAATATGGCTCTTTTGCTGGGATATAGTACATTTTCTGGTCATTCCGAAAACATGCACAACTGAAAATTGTCAATTTTCGATTTATGACATCCTTGAAAGGAGTGAGCGACATGTGTTAACCCAGAAACACACAGAATGATATGCCCATAAATATTACAACATGGATACAGACGTTACAATATGGATACAGACGTTACAATATGGATACAGACGTTACAATATGGACACAAACATCATGCCCAAGGAATTATATTGTATATTTTAAATATTAAAATCAAATATGTACTGATTTTTAGGGTCGTCTAAGTTGTATGCCCCCTTTCATAGTGCGTAGTGTAGTGGTTAGCACGCTAGGCAATAGCCTTTTCAGGACTTCCAGCATAACAATGCTGGAAGTCGTGGGTTCAATTCCCGAAAGGGTCAAAATAAATTTTAGTGATTTTTCAGTCTAATATTTATTTAATATGACCCTGAACTGATACCTAAAGCGGAAGGCTGATCACCTTTCCTTTGTGTATTTAAGGATCAAGATAACACTGCTTCTATATGATACAGTGCCCTATGCACCAATTGGGTGCGGATAAGGATTAGAAAACTAAGTTGTAAATTTTATTAATAAAAAAAAAACATACAAATAAAAGATAAAATTCTTAATAACATTCATTTGCGTTGTTAGGACATAATTAAACTGTTTTAGTAAACTTACTCTGCGGTTAAGAACTGTGAACTGAGTCTTCTTACAGTGCATACAGACTGGAGCCACGTTATCTGGTACCCACACGGCTGCATGGACTTCCACAGCTTTCTTTCCACCTGTAAAATTTTATGAAATTAAAATTTGTAGATATGATCAAAACAAATTCAGTGTCTTGGGAACCAACTTTCAGTCATTTTTACATCCAATTACATATAAATTGTGATCGGATGTAAGAAAGAAGAAGAAGAACGATGAAAAACAAATATTTATACACTTCGGACGGGAAAGGTATTTCTACCCGTTTGGTCGATTGATGCTCGAAGACGGGAAGGGTATTTTTACCTTCTGCGCCGACCTCATTTCAAGGGCAGAAAAGAAGGAATCATACAATGTTTTCATATGAATTTTATAAATATACCAATCTCTTTGTTCTTAACTACATGAATAAAAAATACCCGCGTGAAATGTGTTAAGAGTAATGTCGCAAAATATTGATATTAATTAATCTCCCCTTTTTCTGTTTGGTGTTAGTCTTGTGGCCTATTTTTAAAAGGGATTAGCCTCCTGAGATGTCAATTCCCAGTCATCAATCCATCTCTATGGTATACCATTCATTCATACCATTCATTGTCTTCTTCGTTGCCTTCCCCACCTAATGACATCTTCGATCTCTCATATTTCTCTTATCCTGGTGTTCTTTATTCTGTCTCGTAGGCTCTTACGATTACTTGATAAATTAATAAAATATAAAAAGCAGGTAAAACATAAAAGTATGGGCTATAAATAAATATTATACTCACTTTTTCTCAAAAGATCCTCGATGCATTTCTCTATGTGTGCCATCCATTCTTCTTTTTCAGTTGAAGTGGCCGCGTATACAGCGAAGGATTTTGATGCTGTTCGAATGAGCCAACCATTTCGAAACTCTGGAACCAAAAGTCAATATTTATTATACTGCGATTAAAATTGAAAGTGCAACATAACTATTTAGAATATTTTAATTTCATATCAACTAGGAAAAAACCACTCATCATTATAGTCTATTACATACTATACAATATTGGTAGTGGCGAGCACAGTGAATTAATTAAGTTAGGCGAGTTTGCGTTTGGTTGCGTTTTTATATATCACATGGGGTAAGTTGGGATAGGCACTGCTTTTCTGCCTATCTGTAATGCACGTCACTGAATATTGGTAAATGGTGTATACCCTCTGCCAATTTTACAGAAATACTGAATTTACCTTAGTTAAATTAAATTTTTACACAATGAAAAAAACTATAACGCACCTTTTGGAAAACATTTGATAGTAAACATGAGATATTGTCGATGTTGATAAAATATTAAATTTATGGCTGTCAAGTTGACATTTTTACCAACTTAAGTCCTTACTATGTATATCTAACTATCTTTCTCTCCTAACTATCACTAAAGAATTTAATTTTTATTTTTCGAGAGTACAAAAATTGATGTCCGACTTTCTTTGAGGAGTGGGTTCTTTTTACGTGATTTTTTTTATTTTATTATTAAATCGATGTATTATGAAGATAGAAATGATGTTAAAATGATTTTTTTAAAAAAACACCTTTTCGAAATATTTTTCAATTATGACAAAATTACACACAAATATCCACAGATGTCATTGCTATACAAGTCACATCATACTAACTGACAGACGGACTTCGACATTCATTAACGTTGATACTCCTTTAAGGAAAATTTGCACTGATGTTCATTTACGTCCATACTCCCGGACAGGTTAATATTTGATAATTTTAAAAAGTAATGATGACATATGAAATGATGATATAGTTATATCTATATATATCTATATATATATATATATATATATATATATATATATATATATATATATATATATATATATATATATATATATATATATATATATATATCTATCTATCTATACATATATATGATAAGTTTACATTCCAATAAAGCATACAATCAAATTGCATTTGTGTGTGATATTTTAAAATAAATAAACAAATAATTATAATCCTACATTTGTCATTTTTAAACTTTTTGAGTTTTCAAAATTACATGAATAGTAATAAGATGCAATGGTAATAGCTATTGCTCACATGCGTCACAAACCTATAGTATATATATCGTGAGTACACTGGCAAAAAACGTTAACTCTAAAATCCCAGTTTTAATAATCCCTGTTCTTAAAAGCTTTTAGCCTGCATAAAATACCAGCTATTAAACATAAAGTTGAATTTACTTTTAAAACCACATAAATATGACATTGCAAACTACTCAGTTTATTTTGCCAATATACCCACTACATATATGATATTCTGAGAATAGTTATTTTTACGCATGTTATAATATTATCATGATCAAAGAACAATTGATACAATGAAAACACATCATGGTGGTAAAACATAACAAAAACACTACTTACACAGACTTCATTGTACAATATCCAATATAATATCCAATATATTCATTTAGTATTGATTTGTCAATGGTTGCTTCTCGTTGGAAGGGACAAGGTAGAAAGTGAATTAATTAAAGTCCAGGTGTAATTATTTTAGTATAAAACCTTTATACTGTAAATTGTTAATGTATCTATTATTTGTTATGTATATAATCTAATAATTAAAAAAAACATGTAAGTATTTCGGCTCAACACAGGCCATGCCTAAAGAGCCGTAATACAGATAGCAAAAACAAAATGTATGTATGTACGAAATAAATAAAATAAATAAATAAAATTATGCCAACCCAAAAAAATTACCAACACTGCTAAAGGTTATATTTGAATAAGAAGTTACAAACCATTTTATTTTTATAATCCAAATATATTTAACCTCACTAGAGTAAATTAATTACTGAAGCACCATTTAATTCTAATGATATCCAAAGATTAATGCAGTACATATTTTATCACTTTATTTTAATGATAAAAGATAGTATTTTACTATACACTAGATAAATAACAATATTTATGTGTAACTTCCTCGGTCAATGAAAGTTCAAGGCAGAAATGCCGGAGAGAACAAATGTTTATCTGACACTACATACATACACATAATTTTATATATGTTAAATGCAGTTTATCAAGCATCCTTTGACATTTAATTTGCATGAATAATTATTTGAAAACATGCATGTAGGCTAGCATTGCTGGTTGACGGGCAGTGGTGGGATTCAGACGGTTCACCTAAATTGTTTAGAGTTTGCCGAACCGGTCCTTAACCCTTTGTTGTCACACAATATTCCGATTGAGATCATGTATCGGAGCACGCTCGGTTTACTTGGTCCGCCACGTTGTCAAAATATTTGAATCACACAAAGAGAAAAAAAATTGGAAAGAAAAAAAAATTTGGAAAAATTCAGTCAGAAGTTACTGCACTTAGTAATGTCAATAATGGGTAGAATTGGTGAATGTTACACGTGTGTAAAGTGATCACTTAAACTAGCCGATGACGGTCGTCAGCCCCGTAAATGCCCAGACTTCCATATTCTTCTTCATCTTTGATGAGATGTCAAAAAATAATATGAAAATAACTCCTGTAATTGGAGATAATCCAGATTTTGTGAACAAGTATTTGGACACACTCAAAATGTTGTAGATATTGGTAATGTTGCCAGAAACTAATGGTCTAGGACAGTTTGGATCTGGTATCATGATGAAATATCTATGGAATATATGGATTGTGAAAATCGCCTTTTCTCTAAATAAAGCTCATTTTTTATCTGCTTATTTTTAACGATTTAAGTATTTTACAAGAAAAATACTGCAGTGTCCCATGCACTAAAGTATGGATGGTGGAAAGAGAAACATAGAAAATATAATATAAAATTTATCAATAACTTAAAATTCTAAAATAAGGATTAGAATAAAATAAGATTGAACACACACACAGTGAGTCATGAATCAAGATAAAACATATAACAAACTATAAAAGCTTGCATTTTAAGTATTCTTGGATGACTCATATTTCCTTGGTCATAGGTGAATCACTAATAACAAGAAACTGATATTTGTCATTTATTAATAATTAATTTTATACATTTATTATCCTTTTAGAATTCGATATTAACTAGATCACTCCCCCCCCTTGCAGCCTGATGTTGTCAATGTGAAAAGATTATGTACGAAGTCTTGGGACCAATTATTTACTTTAAATGTAATGCTTATTCTTGCAAAATTTCATTTCGCCAACTATGTGTATATTTTGACATGAGGAGACCATACAAACACGCAATCTCATTATAGTAAAAAAAAAATATGTGAGAGCCCTAACTTAAATTGGTTGATTTATATAGAAATAGGTATAGGTGTAAAAATACATTACTTAAGTTGAAATTTGTCATATAATTATAATGTAACTTTGTTTTACAATCACTATAAATATTTTATCCGCCTCCGTAATGGTCAGCATGCTCGGCTACCGTTCTGGAGGTCCCGGGTTCGATTACCAGGGGGGGTCAAATAAATATAAGTGATTTTTTCACTCTAATATTTATTCAATATTACCCTGGACTGCTACCTGAAGCGGAAGGCTAATCACCTTTCCTTCGTGAGTTAACGATCAATATAACACTGTGTTTATAATGCAGTGCCCTATGCACCATTGGGGTGCGGAAAAGGGTTTGAATGAAATAAATATTTTTATTATAACTTAACTACATATCAATATTAACATATTAATCAGTCTTGATAAAGAAGCGGTTAGCTTCGAAACCGGTAGACATTATAATTAAGTTATAATAAAATATTTTTAATAATTTTAAAACAAAGTTAGATTTTAATTATGAAATTAGTCAGCCTATATTATTTGCAATGTCTGTACACGATGTGCGTGGTAATGAGGATAGCCTGGAATGACTGGTTATGATCGGTAGCCTGGAGGGAAAGAGAGGGAGATAAAGATCCCCACACAATGGACTGATCAAGTTAGGTTAGCACAGGCACCTCGGTGGTTGGAGCGCTACGTGCAGCGCAGTCAAGGGATAACTGGAGAAAAGTTATTGCTTCCACAAGGGTCACAACCCCCAGTAATGAGGAATAAGACGGAGAAGAAGTAGTTATTTGCAAATAAACTAAAGCAACAATAATATCAAGACTATCAATACCGCTTTAAATATATGTGTAAAGAATTTATTACAATAAGGCATTGGATATCATTCCGATAAAGTCAATGTATATTATATGAAGAAAAAAAAACATTGCAAGATTAAAAAGGAAATGAGAAAACATGAATAAGTGAAGAAAAAATATTACGTGAAACTCTTCCAATAATACAGTATGTAATAAATCCTCATAAGGCAAAATTTTTCAAGACATCTACATTTATTTTTAAAGTATTCTGCTAGATCAATTGATTTCCTTAGTTATGATAAAAATATGAAGGTACCAATTTTGAAGTTATAAGTGTTGACTCATCAAACTGTTAAAAAAGGTAAAAGAATTAAGTAAACGCCCAATCACAATAAGGAATCATAGATAACATCCACTAAATGATAAGAGTTGTAACAAACCATATAATGTCAACAAGTTTGTAGGATTTCATTGACATTTAAAAACTTCTTCAATGTAATGTCGAAAATGATAAAAATTAATAATTTATGTATTGAAATATTCCACCAACATTCTCAGTTATCAGTTCTATTATAATTATTATCTTATTTCTACATATTTATTTTCTGACATCAAACATAAAACACTTAATAATTAGTAAAACCGATGACCTTATTTACTGCACATTATTAGTTTTACATTTAAGCAATAAACAAATTGTCATCATATACAACTGATTTTTTATATATATTTGAAATATGTATTTAAAAAATGTTTTTATTTGTTTTTCTTAGGTAAATCCATATAAGATGGTAACATGCTAGTCCCTCCACTATTTGTTTATTGGTAGTTCATAATTATCATTTTTTTCACTATCTGATTTTAATTGGCGGCTATTTTGGTTTTTGGCTATCTCATTTAAGCTTTAATGTCAATGGAATAAAAAGAAATTGTCGAATAATTGCAAAGCTATAAAAATTTTCATTAAGAAATTCAAAAATAGTTTTAATTTAAAGTAACTCACATTGATTACTTTTTAAAAAAAATATCTAATCCCTTTATTAATCAGCAAAATGTAATAATTTTACAGAGAAAATATTTAAAAAATTAACAAATAAATAAATAAACTTACGGCCATCATCTTTGAGTGACTCAAGCTTGACTTCCTCCAGTGGGATAATGTGCTGTTTGTTGTACTTTTTCTTGTTTATAATAATGTTGCCGTATACAAGAATATCGTTGAAGAGAAAGAACTGTCTCGGTTTTGGCTTCTTGCGACACATTTTGGTAAGCACCCCTTCTCCCACTAGCACCCGGCCTTGGACTGCGAGTGGCTACAAAACAAATGAAAATTCATCAAATTTAAAAACCAGTTCCGTTTTTAAATCTTTTACTTTTGTTCGCATGAAAGGTGTCTATTGAGCATTTAGCAAATACAGGTTTACAATTACAAGGTGTGTTCATAGAATAATTCATATGGAGATGAGAGTTTTTTCATTATTGCGTGGTGATTTTAATGTGATAGTCGCTTTCCATATGAATTTTTTACAGGTTTTGTTTTTTCCAACCAGTTACAACTTTAGTTAAGTACTGTTTTTTCAACCTTCAATTGAATGGGAGGTTTTCAATTTTATTTTTTGAACACATAGATGTTTCATCACTATGTCTGGTCTAACCACCTGTACACAAAAAAATTGACAGTTGCATATTTATCTGACACACATTAACACACTAAGAACGGGAAAGGTATTTTTACCCGTTCGGTCGATTGAAGCTTAAGGACGGGAAATGTATTTTACCTTCTGCGCCGGCCTCATTTCAAAGTCAGATAAGAAGGAATAATTTAATGTGTTTATATGAATATTATGTACCAATTTCTTTGTTAAGGTCTAAACTATATGTACACTATTATCGAATCCCGTCGCCAGCGGTCTGCAGGTGTAAAAAAAACATCCGACCGAAATGTGTTAACAACCAGAGACTATTCATAGAAGAGTTTATGTATAGATGCATGTTTATAATGAACTATTATTCATAATCTTACAACTATGTTATGAATTAGAAAATTACAAAGCGACTGCTACAAATATTGATTAAATTGAAATGTGTTTTTAAAAAAAATACAGTTTCATTATGAAATTATATTTTTGCTTCCTTTCAAAATTATTTAAAGTTGGTTAAGATAACTTCACTGTTGACTATCGACATATTATGCAAAACATAATTAAAATGGAAACAGGTGTTACTAGATAACAATAGGTTAGTAAAGTTAAAAGATTAAGCTAGATACACTACTTTTGATATCTGGGGAGAATACTCGGTTCTTTAATAGTTTTCATTGTATAGCGCTTCCTTGTTGAGTTAAACGACACATAGTATGTGATATTAAACATTAATTGATATCAGGCGTCTGATCCAATGCATTACGAATTGACGCCGTCCTAAAATTCGTCATTGAAAATGTTAGATACGGATAAAATGTCAATTACCTGGCCTGAGCTGCCAAAGCAGCTCTCCACCATGCTAATCCGCCTGGCATTCGCTTCGCTATTCACTAAAAATGATAAAAATGTATATTATTTGTTTAGTAAGAAAGTTGGGACGGCATAAAGCTATCAAAAAGAAAATAAGGGTCAACGTTATTAAAAATGCCTTTATACGATCAAAATTTGCTGACATATACGATATACTATAAAAAATAACTTTGAAACTGATTATTAGAATAAAAAAAAACATTAAATGTCAATCAAAAACACTCACCGAGCCTGTCCACCATGATTCATATGTAATTTATGAAAAAATACTTTTCTATGTATTTCATTATGACTGAAAAGTCATAGAAAAACTGAAATATTCTGTGTATTTATGTATTTGGTACCATTAATTGAGTTCCAGTAGGTACTTACTAGAATACCGTAGTGAGAACTGGAGTGCAAACTTCATTTGAAATTGCTTGTTCCATGGAGCGAAAATCGGGAGGAATCACGGTTGAAAAATTACTCAAGCCTTGAAAATACTTTAAAACTGAAAATCGTTTTTTGAATGGCATCTTTCTTATTGTGAAATATTTATTTTTTGTGGTATCTATACCACATTTTTTTTCTAAAATGTACGTGATTAAATAAATTAAAGTTATTTTTAAAATAAATAAACTCCTTAAAAAAAGGCATTAAAAACGTGTACGTACGGTAATAGATTTTGAAATATCTATATAATACCTAAACAACATAATATTATGTAAACATAAAAAAAAACTCCCGTTTGTAAAATATTGACGAATTAGAGTTTAAATAATTTACATACGATATAATGATAAAAAATATGTATCTTTAAAAAAACAATATCTTCAACACTATTGTAAAGTTTTTTTTTAAATAGGGAAGATATTTATAAAAAAAAAGCAACTATCCCCGTTATTTATAAATTATTACACTTTTTCGGTTATTGCAACACTCATATCACATATCACATGAGCGACTGTAGGTATTGGGCGGCTGACATTTCAGATATTCAGGACTCGGGTTTCTTCCAGTTTATTTGGTTTAAACAATAATCCACGATGAAAATCTGCGGGCCTAAGTTATCCCTCTGTTTTCTGATTATCAGTGTTTGGGGTATTATCCAACTGGTAAGTAGACATAATAATGTATTGGAATAATAATAACGATAGGTGTGCAATAAATCCATATTTTTACTGTGTATTTTAGTTCTTCGCACTTCTGCAGTATTGACGTTCGATTTTATCGCATTTACTAAACATTTCGTGTTTATATATTAAGTATATCTTTCAAAATGTTATTTCATTTTTCCCAAAATCCACCAGGAGATGAAAGCCCATAAAATGTTAATTTTTTACCTTTACATCTAATACTAATTTGAACCTCGACCTCTATATTTTGAAACGTATTCATTGTTTACTCTAAGATTTCATTAAAAAAAAATATTGTATTACACAATTGTTTTTTATTTTTTTTAATACTTAGGATAGTCTACATTACAGCAGACCTAGTTACGCCGTCTTGAAATACATATAGTTTATTTTGTTATTCGGATTTGTCCTCATTACAAAAATTAGGTACTTCTTTTTAATTATTAATTGGGGGTCGCTAGTCACAAGGTGTGCATGATCGTGTGTAGTCAACTTGAAACTGATTTACACTGAGTTTGAGTTGAGTATAGTTTCCACAAGAACTATTCTTGCAGTATGGAACATTTTATGTAGTTAGGGTTGCCATATTTCCCCTTTTTTCTCCACTTTCCTGACATTGGCTATTATGAGTGAATTACGTGATTTGTTCAATAAATTAGCTTCATTTGTTATCGACTGTAGAAAAGGACTGATGGTTTACTTTGTAACTGCTACAACTGTATGAACGCACTTTCGTGCTCTTGATGTAACTGTATAAACTTACCATTCAAATATTTTCTTACTAATTTTTCTTGCCAAGGTTGAGTGTCTTTGACAGTTTTGAGACATCTCTAGAATAATGATGACTCGCAGAGACATCTAAGATTTAAATTTTTTTGCTGTAAAGTTTGTGGCGTACCTGACACCACAGTATCAAAATGTTTGCACGCATTTTTTTTTGTAGGAGTCACTTATATATAGACACATATTATGATAATTTTGTTTAAAAAAAATCATAATAGCTCACATACTGAGACATTTTTAATCTAGACATATTTTATATATTTTTCCTTCTAATCCTTAGCTGCACTGTGTCAAAACAGTTTATCTTGAACGTTAATTACATGAAAGCAAGACGATCAGTCTTAGTCCAGGGTGATATCAAATTAATAATGAATTGAAAAATGACAAACTTTTTTTGATCCCGTTGAGAATTAAACCCAAGGCTTCCAGCACGGTAGCCAAACATGCTAACCACTATTCTGCCACTTTTGTGACTCACAATATCTTTTCCTTCTTCTTCCTGGCTACATCCCAACTTATCGTCTTTGTAGACTGCTGAGGTCAGCTCTCCTCGTCCTCAGGTTGTAGGTCCTTCTGTCAAGGACAACGTCACCTAGGCCATGTCTTCGAACCATGTTATCTCTTAACAATATCTTTTTCGATCACAGTATAATTATATTATTTTTAGAAATAAAAAGACTTTGTTTTTTGATCCACTCACATTATCAAAAAACCAAGTCTTTTTATTTCTCAAAATATTATATCAATATGATCAACAAAGTTAATGCTTTCAATATTCAAAACACAGTATAATTGGTTGCATCAGTTATAATCGTTTCCATACAATATTGCTTCAAGGTTGAAATGTTCATGTGCGTACGAGTACAAATTCTATAATTCTTCTGCGTCGTTTTCCTCATTGTTCAGGGTCGTGACCATCCTCTCTCCTTGTCCTAAAACATTTTATGTAGTTGTCCTCCACCTCTCCAAACCGCCACCAAACACTGATGAACTTGTTGCAGCCTTGATTTGGTCAGTCCATCTAGTGTGATCTTCTTCCTTCTACTACCTTCGACCCCTCCTATGACCATTAACTTTTCAAGGATGTCCTCGTTTCTTCTGGCGATGCGACTGAAAAACTGAAGGACTCTCCTCAAAAAAGCAGGAGAAAGTCTGTCTAATTAGCTCTTTTTAATACTTTTTTTTACCAACGAGTTACCTTAAAAGTGAATATCAATTCTATCAATCAGATCTTTTTAGGTAAAACCTGAAAGTTTTTTTCTCCATTTGAAAAATATTTAGTATATTTAAAAAAGATAATTAAAGCATACCTTTTCTTCGAAATGCAAAAACAACTCTTTCTGCCCTGTAGCGGGTAAATATTAAGTTAAAAATATGCCGCTTTTGCTGGGATATAGTACATTTTCTGGGTATTCCAAAAACATGCACAACTGAAAATTGACGATTTTTGAAATATGGCGTTGTTGAAAGGAGTGACCGATATGTGAATCAAAATTATTTAAAGAAAATGAATCAAATGGTTTGTTCATTTCAGGTTCTTATGGGGATATTTTTCTACGTAAGAAGTGTGGCACTTTTGGAGGAGCTTCCTCTTGAACATGCTTATAACACAATCGAAGAGTTTTATTCTGAAGCGGACAGGGGATATGAGCAGGTAAGAGAACTTTTCTTTTTTATGGTAGAGAAAGTCTAAAAGAAGTTTTTGAGGTATCTCTACATGAGAGAGTACGGCTATTATTTACTAATAACTTTGTGGTAAGACATGTGTCTTACCACAAAGTTAATGCCGAAACAATAAATAAAATAACATATAAATCAGTCTTGATAAAGAAGCGGTTACCTTCGAAACCGGTAGACATTATAATTAAGTTATAAAAAAATATTTATAGTGATTTTAATACAAAGTTACATTTTAATTATACTTTAAATTTTAGTTTGTAATGTGTATGTTAATTAGAAATAAGTAAATTGAATTGAACTTCCGAAATTTGATTAGTGTGGTTGGTAATCATGGGTAAAACGGTGAATCCAAACGGTGAATAAAATTTATCACTTAACTAGCCTATGATGGTAAATACCAGGTATCCATATTCTTCTTCATCTGCGTTGAAACATCAATTAAAATTCTTCAAATTATGAGTTTAATAGATCTGTGTGTAGTTTTGCATGGGCATTTATGATTTTCCTTTTTATTGATGGATGTTTTTTTTCTTCAGAATGCCTACAACTGTTGGATCGCTGCCTGCCTCTACATCTTCACTCTCCTATTCTCGGGACATCAATTCTACGTAAACAGCCGTTCCTCTGTCACAATGTAAATCTTTCCAATCCTTTCCAAAAATGTTACTTTGTAGTATTTGTTGTAAATCATATTAAATATGTTATTTATTGGACACAAAACTGGTATTTTAAATTAAATTTCAACCTCTGTCTTGAAAACATCCATAATTGAGTCACTAGAAGAAAATTTGTAAAATGAGATTGTAATTATTTGGTGAACAGCATTAGAATCATAAAATGGCTAATAATGGCTAGTTTGTGACTTCTGTGTTTAATATATTGTATAAAACAAATAAAATCAAGCTTTTGTTTTTGTTTTGTTCGATGTTGTCATCCCAAAGTATGTTTTAATCTTTTTTTTGACATTGCTGGAACATTGTCGACATTATGGTAATACATATTTGAACAGACTACGTTGCCTAAAGACCAATTTTATTCAATGTTACAATCGGAGTTACTTTAAAAAAAATTGTATGATATTGATGCTAGATTTTTTTCTTCCGTTATATATCATTTTTAACCTATACCTATGTACAATTGATGATAAAGGTCTACAAAATCCACAGAGGAGAGCTGTTCATTTACCAACTGAACATATTAGGGTGGTGACTGACCGGAGCCATTTCGTCGTAACGTAACACGTTACGATGCGAGCATTCAGGCAGTCAGTACAGCGAGCCAAGTGCTCCATCCATAGTTTAGGATGCTCGCCGCGAGCGATGTTACGACGTTACGTTACGATGAAATGCTCCGGTTAGTCACCACCCTTAGGCATCTTAAACAAATCGTTAAAATCATTTGATAAATGTGTTGGATGTATAATAAGAAATGCTTCAAAGTCCACATTTTTTCCAAAACATACATCTATTTCTTCTTAGCAAGCATATTAAAACAAAACAAAATTTTGGTAGGAAAAAAATTATTACAGCCTTTTTTTAAATAATATTAATTGTATATTATATGCATTCTTAATATATTTTATAGATATATATGTAATTATATACAACTGTTCATTCCATCATTTTGTAAATACTAAATTATTTTCCTGTTTGGCTGTTTGATATAGCTTATAACCTTTTATTTTGTTTTTATTGGTATAGTTTAGCTGTACTATGTGAAATACTTGAATGAATAGTTTTCCGAGGTGAACAAATTTAATAAATAGTTGAAGATCGGTTATTGTAAAGTATTATTATAATTGTTAGTTTATTCGGTTATGAATAATATCAATCAAGTATGTATAATATATAAAAATAATCTTAATGGTTTAAAATTGCATTAAAATATAAAATTTTTGGGGATATTATTAATCAATAAACATCTTGGTTACTGAATAAAGATATTTTTGTTTCAGAAATCAATGTATTTAATTTTTACTTAAATATCTTTAATTACATTATACAGTATAAGGTATTTCAAACCTTTCAGTATGCTGCACAATTTAAAGACATTTTTTTTATTATAATGAATTTTTATTTATCGTACGATTTGAATGTTTAACTCTTTTATAAAAAAAATATTATATTATTAGAAAACCAGTAAATTAATTTAAAAAATCATATGTGCTTTACGCCATTCTCACTCCGATTTGCTAAAATATTTCCAAAAATACCTATCTTTGTTTAAAGCCATGTTTGAAATATAAAATATTAAATTAACTTGCATGTCACATTATGAAAAATGTTAAAAAATAAATAGGTATAATACATAATGGAGGGAGAGTATTGACAAATGTTATTGTCTGAAGAAAATTAGTTCCAAAGGAATGGGATTTTGAATATCTGATTATAATTCAACTGTTGAAAAATTTACTAATAATAAAAAAAAATACACATTTTTAAAGGTTTCATTTAATAATCTGTAATACTGACTTCATAATTAAAATTTATTGAAACAAAATGTTGGCTTAACAATTTATTTTGTAACAATAATTGTTGAATAATAACCAAAATCCGCTGTCAGTTTTATCATATTTAATCATGCGAATGATATTTTTTAGTCACAATTATAGTTAATTTTATATTCATACAAACATGATTAATAATTAACTTTAAATTGAATGTAAAATAAAACTCCTCCAATGCAGTTTAGTTTGCAAGTACTCACTTACCAAATGTTTAAATATCAAAAATATTAAATAGTATTATTTGCAAACAGAAATAGTTTTGAGGTATCTTAATATGTTGAACTGTAATTACTTAGTATGATTTTACTCTGGGTTGCTTCGGGGAATTTGAAATATAAAATTTTAAAGAAATGTGTACGTACTTGAGCTATTAAAGTATTATACATTTTAGACAATATTTAACTGCTTATTATTGATGAGTTTGAATATATGTATAGTCAAAAATAAATGCGAATAAAATAATATGTTTTTTTTTATAAACCCTATTTTTCCTAGTTATATAATTTCAATATATCGTCGACACTTACTGATGTAATAATAATAGCTCCCGATTCACACCCGAGTATATTGTTTTCAGCATGTGGGGCTATCTATGACGTACTGATGTACACCTATTGCAAATTATATTGATGATATTGAGCCCTTCCGGGCTGTGCATTAAAAATTGCAATTTCGTGGAGAATTTATAGAATACATATTTTTAGAATGTATCATTTAATTTCTTGAAAGTTTTTCGCAGATACTTTTGTGGCACATTTTATAAACTTTATAAAATCAAACAACTTTGTTTTAACCACTTTTTTATTATTAGTACACGTTTACCTACCGGTTTTGACAAGAACCTTGTCATCATCGGGGTTTATTAAATTCTAAAACATTAAAATACTCGTAATTAATTACATTCTCGTAAAAAAACATTTAGGATTTTTTATGGCGTGTGTGGAAGTTTTTGGTTTTAGATGTCGAAACCGGTTGGTTGAAAGTGTACTAATAATAAAAAAGTGGTTAAAACAAAGTTGTTTAATTTTATAAAGTGTACCATTTAACACTACCGACTACTGCCATTTCAATCACTTTTGAAGAACGCTCCTGTGAAATCTTTTTATATTTCCATATGCTGAAATTTATGTGAAATAATAAAGGTAAAAAAAGTTTATTATTATTGCTCAGTGCATGAAGTGACCACTCAAACCAAACAATTACATGCTGTAAGTCTTGTAAATACCTCAGACTTCCAGATTTCCTTTTAAAAAGAGGCTATCTATCATAGGGGCTGCAACAGGAAAACTAGACGCCAATAACAAAATGGTACAGGTTTTGTATATTTAATTATCTGCACAAAATTCCTTAGTCAATGGAGTGTGGGGGAGATAAAATGTGGGTAGGTAGGAATTTTATAAGCCAAAAGTGGGGTTTTATGATAGCAGAATATTGTGCCATCCTTTATTTTATTTTTCAGACGTCACCATATAATAGAATAATAATATAAAGTATAGTATTGTTTTAAGATACCAAAATTTTCAAAAACACTTGTGATTCTAGCTAAAAATTCATAAACATTTCTACCATACGCTAAATACTGTAGATCTGCAGGTGGTTTCCGTCGATATATGTTTTAAAATAAAAATAATTTGCACTATACTTAAGGGATAAATATAGTTGGAAATAATGCCGCTAGATGGCACTTTACTATAAAAAGATTATAATGTTTCGTTTATCTGAGACAACAAATAAAAAATGCTGATAAAAAATTATGAAAATTTGGTTGTACATTATTTATTTAATTAGTATAACTAAAACAAGAAAGTTAGTTTTGGTTATACTAATAAATAATGTGTAACCAAATTTTCATAATTTTTTATCAGCATTTTTATTTGTTGTCTCAGATAAACGAAACATTATAATCATTTTATAGTAAAGTGCCATCTAGCGGCATTATTTCCAACTATATTTTTCCCTTCGTGATAACATTATTCGTGTGTTATTGTTGACGTAATAACGTTTTCCTTTTGAAGCTCATCGCGAGGGGGTGGTTATTTTGTCAATAAAATTAATTGTCACAAACGTCAAACCCAAAATGGTGGCATGAAAACATTGATCCTCGTTGATTTTGTGCAATTTACACGGTTTAAAATAGATATTGTGATGTTTTGGTTTGAAACTTGAATTAAAAGATATCGATTGTTGAGTGATTCGTCAGTTTTCGGCTTGTGAACGCGATTCGGGCAGTGAATTGAAAGTGAATGTTGTTTATTTACTTGTGTGGTTTGCTGATATCAAATGGTTCATTAGCTGTCAAAATAATTAAGAAGACGTATCTGCATTAAAAGCAGTGAGTTGAGTTTGATCATATTTTATTGGAATTTGGAGGTAATTTACTTCTAGAACACCCGTTCCCTTATTTATCCAAAAATCCTTTAGGGTGGAGCTAGCTAACTATTTTATATATGGTATATATACCATATATATATATATATATATATATATATATATATATATATATATATATATATATATATATATATATATATATATATATATATATATATATATATATATATATATATATATATATATATATATATATATATATATATATATATATATATATATATATATATATATATATATATATATATATATATATATATATATATATATATATATATATATATATATATATATGTATATATATATTATGAAAATGTGTGTATCTGTAAGTATATGTATTTTTTTTAAAAATATTTTTACAATTTTTAATACGTAGTATACATATATTAAGGAAGAAATATATGTATACTACGTATTAAAAATTGTTGTGCAATCGTTTATAAAAAAAAACTATTTTTAAATATACACTTCTTATTAAAAACTTATTTTAACATTAGTATATATATTGACATATTGACACATGACTTACCTAGTTACGTGCGTTTAAAATAATGTATACAAAAATAAATATGTATTTGTTATATTTTAGTGAGAGCAGTAGGTAATATTTGAATGTAATCATATCATATTATGATAGAATAATCATCGAATTTATTATTATTATTATTATATTTATTATATTTTAATTTATTTTATTTATATTTATATTTATTATTAAATTAAAAGTCCGAAATATTTATTTTAATTTTATTCATATTTCATATTCTCATGAAAAAAATCCCAGAAACACAAAAATTTTGTATAAATAAGTGTTTAGGTATATATATTTTTTATAAAATATTTATGTTTATAAATAAGTACATATAATCCGCATTCACGCATATCCTCACACATACCCGCTGATTATTCAGACTCCTCGACCACTTTCAAGTGCTTTAAATACTTGATCGTGTCAAGTTTTTCTTGGTCTTCCTCTTATTCTATTACAAACCACATTCGCCTCATAAATTTCTTTGACTTATTTTTTCACTCATTCGATTCACATGCCCAAACCATGTCAGCACACTTAATTTTATCGATAATGCTTATTTCAGCCTTGCATTCTTTCCTTATATCACCATTGGAGCATCCATCATACATCGTTTTGCCTCTGTTCCCAGGGTAAAAACTTTCCTTAATCTTTATCGATCCTTAAATTCCTAGAAAACAAACTTCTCATATTTCCCCATCAACTCCCGCCAGTCTGATGATGTCAGTAACAACTAATCCCGGTCACTGGTCAAATAAAACATTTGTGAAAAAATAAATATTTATTATACCATATATCGTGGGTATACTTGCAAAAAACGTTAAGTCTGAAATCCCTATTTGAATAATCCCTGTTATTTAAAGCTTTTAGCTTGAATAAAACACCCGCTATGAAACTTATTGTTGAACTTACTTTTGAAACCATATAAATATGACATTTTAAATTATTTAATGTATTTTGCCAGTTTATAGATCGTTGAAAACTTTATAATATGCATCATAAAGTCAAAATTGCATATTTTCGAGTAAACGTTTTTTGCAAGTACACCAATGATACGTTCTTTCCAAATATACGAAATCATTTACTTGCTCCGAAATTTCCCCATTAACTACTTTTTTACATTTAAATCTACATCCATCTCTTTCAAAACACATGACTTTGGATTTGCTGCTCATTCATCAGCAGATCACTCTCCTTGCACACACTTTGCACCTTCAACTCTAGACGCTGCAGGTCTTCTTTACTGTCGCTACTTAGTATATGTTTATATCAACTAGTAATACAAACTGAATATTTATTATGTATTTATTAATCTTCTTCTTCTCTTTATAGATCCTAGGGATCTGTTTGTGCCTCCGCATGTCGCTCTTGGGATGTTGAGTCCTAACTGTCATTCCACCTTTTTGGAGATCTGCTTGGGGGTCTGCGTCCTTCAGGGATTCCTTGAAGGGCGATACGTGGAAGTCTGTCTTCTGACATTCTGTTTATATATTCATTCCAGTTTCGCCTTCGTTGTCGCCCCCAACTCACGATATCCTCCGTCTTACACATGCTCTGGATGTCGGTATTTCTGTCTGTATTTATTATATACGGCTTAAAAAAAACTTATTAGACCCGGAGAAGGAGGGAATATGTTTTTTTTTAAATAACAAAAAAATGTAGTTAAAATATACTTTGTTTTAAAATCAGTATAAATATATTATCATAACTTAATTATAATGTCTACCGGTTTCGAAGCTAACCGCTTCTTTTTAAAGACTGATTAATACTTGAAAAAGGAGCGGTTAGCTTCGAAACCGGTAGACATTATAACCAAGTTATAATAAAATATTTATTGTAATTTTAAAACAAAGATTTATTTTAATAATAAAATGGAAAATCACAAAGTTTTTGCTTCGAATATAAATTATAAAAAAAATACGTTTCCCATTTTTCCTCAAGTCTCCGTGAAACTTGAGAATCTCTTCTGCCCACCCCGACTTGTCGCTACTGTGACATTCTACTTTAGGAATTTGAGTGTCGAATAGTCAGCCTTATCGGGAAATTCTGCGCCACGTCTATATATATATATATATAGAGATGTGAATTTAGAGCCGCCTCCTCGTTCCCATAGTGCAGAAACGTATTATGCACGTCCAATGGACGTCGACTCGAACGAATTTCAATTTCTGTCGTCAAGTGAGCATAATGCAACGAATGCGACACGGTGACACGGTCCGCAGGGGATACACACGTGTTCGACACATGTTTCACATGCTGGCCGTACTTAAATTGACCAGGCTTCTTAAGGCTCTACACACGTTAAATAGCAACTTAATTTCCTTTAAACTCAGGTAACATTTGATGTAATTGATTTTTTTTAAATCTATGTTGACTCCCAAAAGTTGATAGTTAATCATAAATAGAATGTTGAATGTTGCACGTGTGTAAAGTGATCACTTGGTTCAATAAATCAAAGTGATCACATAGTGCTGGAATCACTAGAGACAATAATAATACATAATAATAATAAATTTGGATAACTTATATTATAGCGCCATTTTCGTAAAAAAATACCTCAAGGGCGCTTCACTGTGAATGAATTGGGGAAAATATTATGGTGGAAATGATTTAGCAAACAAATGTGTTTTTAGTCTTTTTCTAAAGATCATCTCACTCTCACTATTTCTAACCACTGGTGGAAGAGCATTCCACGCCGTCGGTCCTGCAACAGCAAAGGCACGCTCGCCAAATTTAGTGCGTTGGTTGCGAGCTGGTAAGATCACTTTGCCCATTGCAGATGGTGTAGCCGATCGAAGCGTGAGACGTCTATCAACCAATTCATCTAGAATACACAGCTCCTTAAGATACTCTGGAGCCATGGAGACATATCGGCTGTCCAAACTCAAAACACAGTAGGGGACATTTTTTTTGTAGTACGTTTTTTTTTTGCTTTTTTGGACTAAGTAGATTCTACTTAGTCCAAAAATGCAAAAAAAACGTACTACAAAAAAATTTCCTTTACTGTGTTTTAAGTTTGGACAGCCGATACATTGGTGAGTGAAATTCTAGTGATTCAAGCACTATGTATCGAAATTGAACAATATATATAGAAGTTCAAAGACTTTGAGTGGTGTGGATGTCAATCATGGATAGAATGGTGAATGTTGCACGTGTGTAAAGTGATCTCTTAACCAGACTGTGACAGGTCGTAAGCCTGCCTGTAAATTACCAGACTTCGATTTTGTTGAGATGACTATTCAATTCACCTCTATTCAACGTTTCAACGTTGGGATGTCAAAAACTATTCATACACTTAAATCTGCATAAAATATTCGTCACATGCGTTATTAGTCGTTCCGTAGACCGGATATAAAGATCATAAATTACAATAAAATCTAAATAATTTACCAACACATTTGAAATTGAATTCTCGAAGTACCGCCTGTTTTATTAACGTCCATATATTGTATTTATTTGCGGAGTACGCGAAAACCCGAACGTAATGAATAATACGTACTCTGTCTATGGGCGCTTGTGCACTACACGGAATTTTACTGTCCGGCAGTCCGGTTAGCATGATAAAACGAATGATTGGCTTGTGCTTTTGGCCGTCTTTATTTGTATCGGTGCGCTTGATCGGTGCGCGCAAATTCGATCACGCTAAACTGTCGTAGTCGCTTTTATTTAAAAAAAAACTGGACTGCTGGACGGTAAAATTCCGTGTAGTGCACAAGCGCTCTATGTGGTAGCCATCGTATTCAGCAAGTTTAGCGCCGAAAAAAACATCGCAATTATTAAGAAACAACCATAAAATATTTCACTGAGAAGCTTTTATTGCCTTCGCGCCGTTTTTCGGAAAATTTCCCGACCTCAGGAGGTCATTGCTCATTCCAGAAATTGGCTGTTCTCAAAAAATGACCCAATTTTCGTCGACGGGACTGGCATACATAACAATATCGTACTCTTCCAGATACGGAATAAAAAAATAGTTATAACCGTCTGGCTCTTACACACCCCCTCTTGTAATATCTCATTCTCGACTCGACGTATGTGACAATATAATTTTTCATTTATTTTAGTTTATAAACACATTACACACATAAAGCTACATGTGTATGTAATGTTATCCATGAGTTATTCGAACGACTCATTGAAGTGTTAAGGGTGTTTTTTTGAAGGTATTCAAATTCCTCGCAATAAATTGATGGCGGCACCCGCCGTGTGGCATGTTGCGCCATCTTGTCGAATCCACAGCTCTGTCACATCAATGCCATTCAACTGAGGTATGAAGAAGTCAGTAATCATGGTTCTGTAACGCTCTCCATTGAACGTAACACTCTGGCCGGCATCGTCTTTAAAAAAATATATGCGTCAGTTTTAAAATTATTTAAAACGCAGCTTCGTGATCTCGTCGTAGGAAGAATATTTAAGGGCGTTATATAATATAACGACTAATTCTTCAAATATCGCTCACTCCTTTCTAGAACGTCATAAAATAAAAAATCGTAATTTTTCAGTTGTGCATGTTTTCGGAATGCCCATAAAATGTACTACAATATATCCTAGCAAAAGTGGCATATTTTGAACTTAATATTTACCCGCTACAAGGCAGAAAGTGTTGTTTTTGCATTTTGAAGAAAATGTTTTGTTTAATTTTTTTTTATATATACTAAATATTCAAATGGAGAAAAAAACCTTCAGGTTTCACCTAAAAAGATATGTTGCACAGTAAAAAGTTCGATAAGTGGCTTGATATTTATTTTTAATATATTGTTTTATATTTTTTAACTTTAAAAACGTTCTCCTGAAAAATCTAGTTTTTTCATTTGTGACGTTCTTGAAAGGAGTGAGCGATATATGTTTGCCTATCTTGAAATTTAGCCTATTTGATGTGATATACATATTTACTTACAAATGTGGGTTTTGCTAAAATTCGACTTTTTATGCCGTGATATTAAACTAGTATTTAAATTACTTACGCTGACATTTACTCGGTTAAAATCACAAGCAAACACTAAATCAACATGCCCCGGAAAATATATCATGTTAATAAATAACGGGATTTTTAAACGAAAAAGAGCCTTGATGTCTAAAATGTTACGTAATTTATTATCAAACAGGTTTTATTTTATTCTACGGCTTATTTATCTGTTTCGATAAGGAATTTACTCATTTAAAAAAAAAAATATGTTTTACTTGGTAAACGCCACTATTTCTTAAAATCTAATGTCACGTGTCGCTCACTCCTTTCAACAACGTCAAATATCAAAATACTTGATTTTTCAGGAGATCGTTTTTTATGTTTAAAAATATAATGAAAGGTATTAAAAATAAATATCAAGCCACTTTTTGAACTTTTCACTGTGCAACAGATATTTTTAGGTAAAACCTGAATATTTTTTCTCCATTTGAAAAATATATAGTATATTTTTAAAAAAATATTAAACAATACCTTTTCTTCAAAATGCAAAAACAACACTTTCTGCCCTGTAGCTGGTAAATATTAAGTTAAAAATATGCCTCTTTTGATAGGATATGGTACATTTTCTGGGCATTCCGAAAACATGCACAACTGAAAATGGTCAATTTTTGATTTACGACGTTCTTGAAAGGATTGAGCGATATCATTAGTTATATTTTTATTATAAAATGGAAAATCACCAAGTTAGTGCTTCAAATATAATTTCTGAAATGTTTTCCGCAGATACTTTGTGGCACATTTTATTAACATTATAAAATTAAATAACTTTGTTATAACCACTTTTTAAAATAACATTTAGGATTTATACGGATTGTGTGGAAGTTTTTTTGGTGAGAGTATTTAAATGTTTTTGAATTAAAATAAACCCTGATGATGACAAGGTGTCGAAACCGGTAGGTTAAATTGTATTAATAAAAAAGTGGTTAAAACAAAGTTATTTAATTTTATAAACTTCAAATATAAATTATTAATAATATTAATATGCTCGTGGCTCATATTTGAACTGATATCTCTTCATTCTTGCGCTTGAAAAGTTTTATTTTTGAGCGATAATGCCCTTTTTCGTATAATCTTAATTGGCCTAGTACTCGAAGTATCCGAAGAGAATGTATCAGGGATACCTCGGCCAAAAATGCTAACTCGATTGTAACTTTTTACTTCCAATGTAAATCTATTTACCCGAATCTTGTTAAGTCAAATTTTAATTTGAAATTCTCAGAACCACTTTGCTTTCGTCCCGTATTGATTATTCAAAGGAAGGGGCCTTCAATCCATATTATTTAAGCGTAGAGGTTTCACGAGAATTCGGACAACTTTTCTACTTAGCGAAATGAGGGATTTCATTTTTATGTGAAATTTTCCACTCATATAACATTTTGAGTGTGCCTAAATCCTTGTTAACACATCTGGGTTTCTACATTTGGGAGTTATTTATATATTGATATCTCAACATAGATGAAGAATTATATGGAAGTCTGAGTATTTACAGGGCTTACGACCTATTATAGCCTGGTTTAAGTGGTCACTTTATACACGAACAACATTTATTATTCTACCAGTTTGACGATGTTGATAACTTCGAAACCCGGTCAAAGTGGATTTTTTAAAAATATTGGTTGTTTTATTATGTATTTTTTATGTTTTAAATTATCCATACTTGTGTAAAAATGAAACAAACGATATCATATGAATTTTTTATTATTTTTGCGAAAATCCATTATTTATAATATCTCAGTGATAAAAGCCTCCCAATTATTGTCTATGTCTGATAAAAATAAGAAACAGCGCAATCTCTCAAATTTAGGGAAATTTTCACATATGGTATGGTTTTTAATAATGATCCGGAATGCATCGAAACACATATCACAATAGATTTGAAAAGATAAATAGTGATATTTACAAAGCAAATTTTATAACAGTAATTAGTAAATTGACTAATTTGTTCATTAGTTTAAAAAAAATAATCTAATCTGGCCCTGAATGTTCTCAAATTTAGACAGAGTTTCCCACACGTTGTTTGATAATGATGCGAAATGCATCGAAACAGGTGTCACAATAGATTTGAATAAAATGTGGTATTTACCAATTAAGGTCCAACGTACGATAAATCGCAACGTAAATTTCTTAAAAACCCAGGTGACATTTAACGTAATTGCTTTCTTTCTTCTTAAAACACCGTTTTTGTATTGAAAAAAAGGTTTTTCTTCGAAATAAATATATGGTTTTGAAAACAAAAGAGCTACTGAAAGGTAAGAAGTTAAGTAAAAGATAAGGAGTCACGATAAGCGGTCTTGCATAAGCCGTAGCTAGATTTCAGTCACTTGGACGTTTGGTACAAAAAAACATTAAAAAAAATGTTCTAAAAAAATCGGGCTTGAAATGATGTCCGGCAAGAGCAACCGTACGCTTATTGAATTATTTTATTGGGAGTTAAGGCTTTTAAAGTTAAAATAGAAATACGAATTATTTAATCGACTAATTTTATCGCTTAGTTTTTTAAATGACATTCTAGTTATTGTTGTATGTTGGTGTAATATTTTACGGCGTTCAAACATTATTCGAATTTAATAATCGGACCGGCTTACGATATAATTCATTGCGAGTTGAACTTTGTTTTCTGAATAGTTGTAATGATAAAACTTTGTTTGAACTGGGTTAATTTGTTTTCAATAAGGTTTGCGTTTTGAGGTCTACCTGACTTTATTTTCCTCCGTCAAATGGTTTAAACTTCGCCGAGGTATTATATTGCGGGAACATTGAACAACACTAAAATATAATAGTTCTCTGCGTCTACACAAAAATTATAAAAGGTAAAAATACAATCGAAAAAAATAGAGGACTTAAATTTTTGTCGTGAAACTTCTTAGGCGGTGATTAGATAATCGATATTTGGACGAGAATTGAGGATGAAATTTCAACTATATAAGTAATTCAAAATATTTTAAGTGTTGCCAAATACTTGTTCACAAATCTGGGTTTCTCCATTTAGTTGTTTTACATTTTTGACATCTCAACATAGATGATGAAGAATATGGAAGTCTGGGTATTTACAGGGCTTATGACCTGTAAATGGCCTATGACTTATAATAGGCTGGTTAAGTGATCACTTAACATCCGTGCAACATTCACCATTTTACCCAGGATTGACAACCACACTGCAAATGTTTTTAGAACTTCAATATAGACACTGTAAATGAGTTCACATCAGCCATCTATGTTGAATTGAGAAAGCTAAAAAAAAATGTTAAAATAATTCCTAAGTAGAGAATACCCAGATTTGTGAACAAGTATTTGGACACACTCAAAATGTTGTGAATAAAATAACTGCTCTAATTATAAGCTACATTAAAATTGAAAATAATGTTTTCAGGCGTTTCCTTGTGTGTTGAATATTCCGAGATACTTTACACACATTAAAATAAACAAGTATTTGAACACACTCAAAATGTTGAAATAAATTTCCTTTATTTATTTAAATTTTTTATGTGTTTTTTGTTAATAAAATACAACTTAGTAGACTCAAAAAATCTGTGTTTGATTTAAAATAAATAAATTTCCTTTTAAAAAAAATTATTTTTACAATATATTTAATTGAATTACGAACTATTTTGAACTAGGGGAACGGCTATAAGATATCATTTTATTTATGACCGGAAATTCCTTAAAATCGCCCACCGTACAACGGTATAATCTGGACAATTGTTTCCGATTATTCCAAAGGTTTTGTTTAAGTACAATTTGAGCGCGTAAATTTGTCAGAATTCCAAAATGAAATACCCCGTAATCTCGCCGGCATTATATCTAGCCGGCATCGTCTTGAATTCTACGTGAAGAACCAATTAACGTTCGTCCAAAATTAAATTTCAATTTGTCGTATTTTTTGTCAAGGGGTTCGGCCGGCTCTCATTTTATTGAAAGGGTAATGTCGGGGATAGAGATTATCCGAGAGACCTTTGTTCGGTTTTCTTTTTCATTTTCCAGCCGGATTAGATTATCCCGATAGCTTTGTGGGCAATTTTATTGTTTTAAGAGACACCTGAGTATTGTAACGTGCCCGCAATTTCAAGTATTGCGATTTTCTTTTCATTTTAATGTTCCGTTAGTTCTCGGCTACCTTTTAACTTACTCACGGCGACGTGTTTTGTGTTTTTAACGCGCTTTCCCCCCCCGCCGATGGCCATTAAAATTGTATAATTTCATATCTCTATTTGTCGCTCTTGTTTATTTATGTCCTCCTGGTAGTATTTAAAAATAAATGTATTTACAAATATATATTTTTTGTTTATCAATTTATTTTATCATAAACATAATTACAAATTGAGATGGTATGGGCACATAGGACGCACAGAACCTGATCATTTTGTGAACCAGGTAAATTTAGGCAATAAGGCCAAAAAATTGACGGATGCTACAGAGAGATAACGTGAAATGAAGGCATGACCTAGGTGACGTTATATATGATAGAAGGACCTACAACCCGAGGACGAGGAGAGTCTAACAATCTACAAAGACAATAAGTTGGGATGGAGCATATATAAATATGTAAATATTATATATATATATATATATATATATATATATATATATATATATATATATATATATATATATATATATATATATATATATATATGTGTATATATATATATATATATATATATATATATATATATATATATATATATATTTTTTTTTACTACAATAATATTTATTTAAATAAAATAATGATAAATGCTGTTTTGCGATCATTTTTTTTTTATTTTTTTTTTTTATTATTATTTTTTTTACAAAAATACATTTTTGAAATACAAAATAGGTAAATATACAGAACATCTTATATATAACGTTTCTACCTCTCTAATAAAGTAGATACTTGTGTTTAGAGAGGGAGTTCGTTTCACATTTATTTATATTTTTTTTATAAACTAAGTAAATTAAAACAAAGTAAATTAAAATTAAAAATAAAAAATTAACAAGGTAAATTAAAAATTAAAAATAAACATTCTTTGGTATGGAGTCTAGGAAGGGGTGAGTCTTAAATATTTTTTAATTTTAGTTTTAAAAGTTTGATAATTTTTTATAGATTTTAAGTTTTCCGGAAGTTTATTAAAGTTTTTTTTACCTATGTACGTATAATGATTTAACGCTGCTGTTGTTTTACATCTGTGCAAAATTAAATTATTAGAATATCTAGAGTTACTTGAATTTTGCACTTCAATTGTTTTTTCTTTAAAAGTTTGTAAGATAGCGGCTTTATTAAAAATTTCTTCAATAGTTGGTATATTAAGTTCTTCGAATACTAGTTTTGATGGGTAAGTTCTGGGCTTTTTAAGAATTATTTTTGCAATCATGAAAGTGGATTATTTTACTTGAGATTATATTCTTGTCTTCGTTTCAAATTTATGCACGTGGCTTCTCGTAACAAGAAAATCTTTCTCAGTCACCTTGCTTAGTATGCAAAACCTCTTCTCAGTGCGGTACATGATCTTCGCAGCTCTCCCACACGCTGTTGCCTGTGACGCGGTGACAGCCGACCTGACTCCGCCTGTTCGGGTACACCATGTGCCAGTTTATAATCCTCCACACACGGTACATGTCTCCTACCGATATACCAAATTATGGCGCCTTAGATAATCACGTCTAACCTGTAGGAAGTTCGCCGAAGTGCGAGGATAGTTAGTCACCTAGAGCCTAATATAAAGTGACATCGTTGTTTCGTGGCTGTAAGGCTAATCGATGACGTAGACTGAATCTATACGGGGTGGATCGCACTACCCGTTCCACCCCCCGTTCCTCGAAAATGTGGCGAGACGAAATATTCATATCTAAATCCTACACAATTTTGTTCAATTGGTTGCATTTTTAGAGATAACGCAAGAGTTGGTGATGTGGGTGAATTAGAACAGTTAAATACATCTTTCTCCTATTTTTAATTTGTTTAATTTAACAAAAATATTGACTAAAGGCAGAATAAAGGAATGGGTATACGATCAAGAATTAATAAAATAAAAATTGTAAAATTAGTTTCAATTTTCATAAAAATGTGTGTATATTATTATTATTATTATTTTAAATATATATATTTTTTTATATATATGTACATATATATATACATATATAAATATACATATATATATATATATATATATATATATATATATATATATATATATATATATATATATATATATATATATATATATATAACGTGGTAATATTTTCCTTTTGAAAATTAAGTGTAAATAATATGTAAAGTGGGTGTATAATAATAAAATAAACAATGTGTTGCTTTGTAATTAAAGTTTATTCTTAATTTATCTTTATAATCATTTTTATATCTATCTATCTATCTATCTATCTGATTCTGACAGTTAATAATATTATCGGAAGTCTTTTGTTTTCTTCTGAGCGACGCATGCGGCATCTGGTGGTAGAACTGTTTTATGTAGGTACTTTTTGTAAGTACTTAATAAAATGTATAGGTAGGTACCTAGGTATTTTATTACATCTCCCCCCTTGGGGATGAAAATTCATAGTAAAATTTTCACTCGTCCTCGGATCATCTTCTTGTAGTGAAGGGACTGGTATAAGTTTAGTGATATGATAAAGTTTTTTTTTTATTTTTTCCTCCTATCTTTTTTCCTTCTTTTTTTTTTCTTTCTTTTTTTCTTTCTTGTTTTTTTTTCTTTCTTTCTTTTTTTTTCTTTTTTTTTCGTTCTTTTTTTTCTTTCTTTTTTTTGTATTTTTTTTTCTTCTTGACCCTTTTAAAGTAGACACAGTTTTTCTCAATCCATTTGTTTTTTTCTTTTGAATTCCTTCATTTTTATTCAGATCTCTTAAAGTATCTTCTAATATAACCAAATGTACAACTTTTAATTGTTCATCTTCATTTTTATTCGATTCTAAAACTGGGTTCCGGCTTAGACAATCTACTTCTAAATTTTTCTTTCCTGGAGTATATTTTATTTCATCTTTCGTAGAAGTTTTTTCTACTTTATTTTTATTTTCATTTTTCAAGCACTGTTTCTGTGTTATTTGTATGTCTTCATTTTTATTCTGATCTTTTAAAATATCTTCTAATTTAACCAAATTTACAACTTTTAATTGTTCATCTGCATTTTCATTCGATTTTAATACTGGATTCCTGCTTAGACAATCTGCTTCGAAATTCTTCTTTTCTGGAGTATATTTTATTTTATATTTTGTAGAAATTTTTTCCACATTATTTTTATTTTCATTCTCCAAGCACTGTTTCTGTGTAATTTGTAAATCTTCATTTTTATTATTAATCTTATCATCCTCCTTTGTTTTAAACCAGCACGTTGCTTCAGAGTGATATCGAGTTCCCTTATTTAAATTTTCACAAATCTTACATGGACTTTTATCTTTAATTTTATCACTAGTTCTTAGATTTCCACGTCTTCTTTGATTATCTTCTAATCGTTTTCTTTGATCATCTTCTAATTTTTCTCTCTCACTCCGAACATATTGTAGTAATTGTTTTAATACATCTAATGTTTCATAATCCATTTCCAATTAACAAAATTGTCGTTTTATAACGTGGTAATATTTTCCTTTTGAAAATTAAGTGTAAATAATATGTAAAGTGGGTGTATAATAATAAAATAAACAATGTGTTGCTTTGTAATTAAAGTTTATTCTTAATTTATCTTTATAATCATTTTTATATCTATCTATCTATCTATCTATCTGATTCTGACAGTTAATAATATTATCGGAAGTCTTTTGTTTTCTTCTGAGCGACGCATGCGGCATCTGGTGGTAGAACTGTTTTATGTAGGTACTTTTTGTAAGTACTTAATAAAATGTATAGGTAGGTACCTAGGTATTTTATTACATATATATATATATATATATATATATATATATATATATATATATATATACATATGTATATGTGTGTGTGTGTATAAGTATGTAAAAAGAACTTCACCAAGAAGACACTCCGTGGATCTTGGCAAAAAAAAAGTATGTGTATGTATGTATAAATGTATGTACATAATATGAACGCATATGTTTTTTTAATCTGTGAAACAAAGAAATGTATGTGTTTATATGAATATGTTTAATAATAATAAATAATTACATAAATATTTCCAGGGCTTACGGCCTTTCATAGGCTGGTTATGTGATCACTTTCCACGCGTGCAACATTTACTATTCCGCCCATAATTGACAACAACATTACTGAAATTCTCTTCTCTATACGTGTTGAGATATAAAAAAAGTAAAAATAACGAATAAAATATGGTATAACTCAGATTTGTGAACAAGTATTTGGACACCCAATGTTGTGAATATTTTTTTTCTTCTTTCGAATCGGCTTTGTAAATTTCAAAGTCCTTTCTGCATGCTGTGGAAATTTCCAAATGAAATTCGTAATTTGCCTTAATGTCTGGCAATTAACGAAACATAACGTTGGCGAAACATTGTCGAGGCTTTGCCCGACGACCGCCCGGATTTGTCCTGCCCGAAAAACAATACCGTAAAAAACGTGTTTTCAAACATGGTAACTTAAATCTTCGGCAAACACAGTTTACTTAATGGTAAAATATTCTCCTCGAGGGCTCTTGAGACACAAAGGAACTCGACAACCCAAACACTGGAGTGAGAATGAAGTGAGAAAGTGCATATAAGTGCATGTAAGTGCATATAAGAAACAAATATTCTAGATTCCAAGATCGCTTATGCACTACACTGAATTTCACTGTCCGGCAGTCCGGTTAGCATGAAAAAACGGATGATTGACTTGTTCCTTTGTCCGTCTTTCTTCGGTGGGCTCGATCGATGCGCGATCACGGTGCGCGTGAACTCGATCGCGCTATCGTATCGTAACTGTCGTAGTAGCTTTTATTGGAAAAAAAAACGGACTGTCGGACAGTCAAATTTCGTGTAATGTAAACACAAATAGTTTCGACCATAAAATTTAAAAAAAAAATTTTATTACCATAATTTGTATACATTTATTTAAATCACAATTTTAAACATTTTCAAAACAATTTTTTTGCAGAGATCCACCAAGCAACCATGTATGGAAATCTTTTTGAATAAATTTTTTATTTTGTTTTGAATATTGAAAGCATTAACTTTGTGGATCATATTGATATATTATTTCAATATGATCCTTATTATGAAACCCTGAATAATATAAATTATAAATGAAACCTTGAAGAGGGCAACAGGTAGTTGCCGAAACTAGTTGGTTAATAAAAATGTGAGTGGATCAGAACGCAGAGTATTTTTATTTCTCGAAATAATACATTTTTTATTGTTTTTAACGATGTTGACCAAACAAATGCGCATCAAAAAAGAGAGAAAAATTAAGAATATAAACATTTTAAAATTTTCATAAAATTAACTCTTGATCATTTACATGTACCTACTTTAGATGTACTTTGTGCTTTGTACAAAATATTGATACATTAATAATAAATCTATCATAGAAATGCCTAAAATTCTGAAAGGAAAACTTTGAGAGGGATAAAAGTGTAAGCAAAATCTACATACATACATATATTATATAAGTAGATACGTACTTGAAATATTAAGTGTTTTTTTTTGCTGTATAAATTTAAAACTCCATCTAACTTTCAGGCTCAAATCAGCAAAGCGTTTCAACTTATTAACCACAATAACTAAAAAGTTTGGCAACGGTTCAACTATTCGTAATATTCCCGCCGAGAACCTGACATATTATTACACTCTCGCTCCATGGTTACAAATTTGCTAAAATACCATTTCAACCAGTTAAGCAATTTACTGTGCGAAATGGCGTCCATATTGCGCGCCGTCACCTTTGTAGCGATATAAAGCCAACTTTCACCGCGCGTCTATTCATACGTCCACAATGGAATTTTACGCTAGTTTTCATCTTTTACATCACGTACCTACTTTCATTAAACATGACGACTGTGTAATGTTGATAAATAAATTCAACCGATTTTCCGACGGATTTACAATTTTACTTTAGTTAATTTATTTCGTTTTTTAACCACTTTTAAATAAATTTTAAAATGTAACATTACTTAGTTGGTTCGGCATGTTACACTCTGTGGTACAGGTTTTTCATTTCAAATTGGACGTTTTAGAAACCAAATAACACGCCTTTTTAATCAAATTGGACCCATTACAAAACAAATTGGACGTTATATTGTATTTTATAAAAAAATAGAATTTTCAAAATATATTCAAAGTAGTACTCATGACTCAAAGTAGTATTGTACGGTGTTGCACGCGCATTCTTTGTTTGTTTTGGACTTATGCTTTACGATAAGGCCGTACTCGCAATCACAGAATTTAGTCAGCGTTCGGCAACGGTAGAAGCCGCAAGGCATTTAACGCTCGTTTTTTTTAAGAATATTTTGTTTTGTTTTCTAGAACTAACATTGATTTTTTAAACTGATTGCCTTTTAATGACTTTTTTCTTTTCAAAACTATATATTTATTACGAAGAAAAACTATTTTTTTCAGTTCAAAAACGATGTTTAAAGAAAAAAAATCAATTCCGTCAAATGTTACATGGGTTTAAAAAAAAGTTGCTATTTAACGTGTGTAGGGCAATAAGACACCATCCATCGATTTCATTGTCCCAGCAATAATTGGAGATAAAAAGCCAAAAAGGTACCTATAGTTGCTTAAATGTGAAGTCCAGTGGCAAAATCCGAGTTCTAGTACTTAACTGTAATTGAATACATGCTTAGATAGTGTCATCCATCTAGATCAGCTCTTACATTTGTGACGAGGGATTGACGTCTGGTTAGGTCCTGCTCGTGTCACGAGTAATCCGCGCTATCTTCCGTTTTCAGAAATGCTTTTATCCCGCCATTTTGTATTCGCAGTGTTGCCATCTTGTATCTTAGTGCATCGTCTTTATCTTTGAACGTTGCATTAAAAAAGTACCTACTTATACTTATGGATAAACTATATCCTTTTGTCTTCAAAATAAATAAATTTCAGTTGCACAAAAGTATTTTTAAATATCGACAAATCTTTTGTGTGTTCACATAATCAGTTTTATTAAATATTAGTGTAATAATAATTCCCCTGTATCGTATCTTATATAGAAAACGGCGCTCAAACCGTACAAAAAATGAGTATATATATATATATATATATATATATATATATATATATATATATATATATATATATATATATATATATATATATATATATATATATATATATATATATATATATATATATATATATATATATATATATATATATATATATATATATATATATATATATATATATATAAATATATATATATATATATATTTATATATATTTAAAAAAAACCATTGATGTTTTCGAAAGGACAATTGAAAAAATAAATCACTATGATTGAATCATTTAGCATATTACAGAATCCCATTGTGAAAAATAAACCGTAGAGCCTCGCATAAAAAAGTATGGCCTAATAGAACTCATTCCGTCTTTCGGTAAGTTCGCGAGTTTATTGTCTATGGATAGTAGGTACCTACCGTTTCATCAAATGGAACGCTTCTCATTTTCCCCTAGGTACTGCACGCACGCAACGCTGACAGTCAAAATAAAGCGTATAATCACGAAAATAAAAAGCTAAAGCTACCCATTCACGCGAGTACGTTCTTTTCTCTTACTTTCGAGACGATTTCTCTTCATCCTAGAAATAATTACATTTCAGTTGTTGTGGAGTGTTTGTGGAGTACCTACTCGAGTGGATACCTCTAGACCTCCGGCTGAACTTGATGAGATGGAGTCTTTACTAACAATGGTGCGTTGGGAGTATCCACTTACTATCCATTTATTTGAAAAATACGTATTTAGAACAAGAGATCGTTTATAAAATTACAATTAAATTTGCGTTTCCATTTACTGATTCAGAAGTCATTTTTTGGTAAAAATATCCAACCATTTTTAAATTTAACGTTAACTTAATAAATACCACTCATTTTTTATTCTTTAAAAAAAATATTTATTCGTTTACTATATACACACATAAAAATATAAATAGTATATATTACGTTCATTTAAAAATTTATAAATAATTAACATTTTTTTGCAGAGACTCACCAAGTCGCCTAGTGTGTCTTGTCGATGGAGTTCTTTTTACATAGGTACCTACGTTTTTTAAAAATATTTATTTATCTATTTTAACCTAATATACACATAAAAAAGAGAGGAAAAATATTAAAAATAAAAATTATTTTACATTTTATATTACATAGATCTTACTCTTGATCATTTACCCATTCCTTTATTTTGCCTTTGTTCCATATTTTATTTTGATCTCTTACCTCCGTCGGCAACAAATTAAAAATGTTTGAAACGATATATTGAAGTGTTCTACTCCCATATTTATTGTTAATTCTCGGTTCTATCGTTTAATTATATTGTACTTTGTTGTGACACGTGTTTTGGTGTTCCCATTTTATATAATATTATGTAAAAATAAAATAATAATAAAACCCTTATCCGCACTCCAATGGTGTATAGGGCACTGTGTCATATAAACGCAGTGTTATCTTGATCGTTTACACATGAAGGAAAGGTGATCAGTCCTCCGCTTCAGGTACCAGTCCATGGTAATATTGAATAAATATTACAGTGAAAAAATCACTTTTATTTATTTTACCCCCCTTGGGAATCGAACCCGGGACCTCCAGAACGGTAGCCGAGCGTGCTGACCATTACACTACGGAGGCGGACAAAAATGATATTATGTAAAAGTTTTTTAAATGCTGTTTTCGAAAATCGTACCCACATGTTGAAGGTTCTGAGACCATTGCATAAATACAAGTTTCAAGAATGAATGCAATATGGATGTTCAATAATGGGCAGAATGATGAACGTAATACAAGTGTATAATTCATTCGAACCCTTATCTGCACCCCAATGGTGCATAGGGCACTGCATCATATAAATGCAGTGTTATCTTGATCTTTAACACACGAAGGAAAGGTGATCAGCCCTCCGCTTCAGGTACCAGTCCTGGGTAATATTGAATAAATATTTGAGTGAAAAAATCACTTATATTTATTGGACCCCCCTCTGGGAATCGAACATTTTGTCCGCCTCCGTAGTGTAATGGTCAGCGCGCTCTGCTACCGTTCTGGAGGTCCTGGGTTCGATTCCCAAGTGTATAAAATGATTGCTTAATCCAGCCAAATGCCAGGTCATAATCCCTGGGATGCTTAGACTGCCATCTTTTTTCATAATAAGAGGAAATATAGATTTACAACATTTTGAGTGTGTCCAAATACTTGTTCACAAAATCTGGATTATCTCCAATTACAGGAGTTATCAAAATAACTCCTGTAATTGGAGATAATCCAGATTTTGTGAACAAGTATTTGGACACATTCAAAATGTTGTAAATAAATTGTCTGGTTAAATTATAAGCTTAAATAATAAAAATGAAAATGGTATTTTCTGGCGTTTCTCATGTGTGTGATTATAATCCAGGATTCGGATCTCACATACTAATATAAGAGTTTCTGCTTAATAAAAAGCTTCTTTACATCTCACCAATAGATGTCTCTAGTGAAGTTCTATTGATTCAAGAACAAGGTTTCTAAATTGGTTCATATATACAGAACTTCCAAGAATTTGAGTAGTGTGGTTGTCAATAATGGGTAGAATTGGTGAATGTTACACGTGTGTAAAGTGATCACTTAAACCAGCCTATGACGGTCTTCAGCCCCGTAAATGCCCAGACTTTCATATTCTTCTTCATCTTTGATGAGATGTCAAAAATAATATGGAAATATAGATGTTTCATGTGAAGCTGAGACACGTATAAATAAAATAAATACTGATGTCATTCCATTATTTTAAAAATATTTTAGCATTTATAAAAGGGAATAAAAATAAACGTTCATTTTAGCAAACGAGAAGAGATATGTCCATAAAATATCCTCCATTTGATCAAAAGAATTTTCAGACAAACGCTAAACGAACATTTTGTAAATTCGGCTTTAAAAAATGTTGGAAGTGGAAAGTCCTCTTAACATTTTGATAGCGTTGATAATGGCTTACAAAACTTGTTTATTATTGTTTAAATAACCGTTTTGAAAAGTTGTTAAATATTGTTTATATTGTTACCGACACATTTCCAAATTATCACTTTGAAAGAATATAACGCCACGCCTATCTGTCTTTGCAAATAATATTGGCCTCATTCTTGCATCTCCTTAAACATACCTGCCGATTATTACGTTATGACTCCTATCCTAACCTGACCACTCTCAAGTATTTGAAGTACTAAAAAAAAGTTTTATTTTATTTTGTAAAATCACTCTTCATTTCAAATTTTTCAGACTGTTAGACGTATATAAATGAAATGTTTCTGCTCAAAACAACACAATTTTCAGTTAATAAAAAACTACATATCTCTAAAAGGGGTAGATCATTTGATGGCTATATAAACATTTAATTAAAATGAAATATACCTTTTTATTGACTCTTGCTAGATAAATTGACGGTTTTGGTAAATAATTTCAAAAAGGTCGTATCATTTGCAAGAGTGTTCAAAAATTGTAATGAGACGTTTGAGATATTTTTACTAACGGGCGCGTGAGGAAATTTTGTCCCCTTTTCTTCGTACAGCGTCATTTTTAATGCGTCCACTCGTTTACGAATAATTTTAGCTCTAACAAACAAAATACATTGTAATAACAATAAATCAAAGAAAATATAATATAAACTATTCGATATACATTAATTAAATCATATTAAAATTTGGACAGAAAAAATTATTGTTACCTTAAATGTAACTATGAAATGAGGATACAGCGATCTCCGTGGATAAATAAATTTATTAAAAAGGTATGGTTCATTTGTAGGATTTTCATAATGTATTATTGAGATGTTTAGGACCTTTTTACTCATGGGTGTAGTCAGTAAAATTTGTCCCCTTCCATCCGATGCGGCAGTATGAATGGAGGCGGATAATGGCGCTGGGCCACTCGTATTTTGGGATGACGTCGGGTCGGGGGGTGCCGAATATCGATCGGGCGTTTCCGGTGCCCCTCGGCTCCCCTCGGCGCCCCTCGGCTTCCCTCGGCTTCTCCCGTCCTCTGGCGATGGAAACTCGAAGCCGAGGTTCGCGCGCGTTTTTCGGACGAGATGTCAGTTCAACCTGACGGGCAATTTTTTTTTAATCCATATTTTTTTTATTATCCATTATTATCAGCCTATTTATTACCATATAATGCTAAAATAATCCTTTCATATGCATTTCAAGCCCAGTATTCGATGAATCTCGCGAGTTCAATTGTCACAAACACATTTGTATTTTAGTATTTTGTATTTGAAGTACAAAAACTTTTTTTCACGTATTAGCGACATTGGCGCAACGTTAATAATCTAATTTACAACATTTTGAGTGTGTCCAAACACTTGTTCACAAATCTGAATTATCTCCGATTATAGGAGTATTTTTCATATGATTTTTTTTTGACATCTCATCAAAGATGAAGAAGAATATGGAAGTCTGGGCATTTACGGGGCTGACGACCGTCAAAGGCTGGTTTAAGTGATTACTTTACACACGTAAAAAAATCACCAATAATAATATTAATAATATATTTTAAAATCAAGATAACACTGTATTAATTTTTATCTAGCTTAATTTATTCTTAGCTAAAATAATAACATGAAAAGGATAATTTCTGGCGTTTCTCATGTGTGTGATTATAATTCAGGATTCGGACCTCACATACAAATATAAGAGTTTCTGCTCAATAAAAAAGTTTCAGGTATCACCCTAAATTGGGTGCTTTGCCAATAAATTTAAAAAAAATAAAAAAGCTTATGCGTCTCACCAATAGACGTCACTGGCGAAAATTATAGTGATTCTTGTGCAATGTTTCAAAATTGGATCATATATTGCTCACTCCTTTCAAGAACGTTATAAATAAAAAAACTTGAGTTTTCAGGAGAACGTTTTTTAAAGTTTAAAAATAAAATACAATGTATTAAAAATAAATATCAAGCCACTTTCTGAACTTTTTACAGTGCAACAGATCTTTTTAGGTAAAACCTAAAGGTTTTTTTTCTCCATTTGAAAAATATTTAGTTTAGTTTTAAAAAATAATTAAACAATACCTTTTCTTCAAAATGCAAAAATAACATTTTATGCCCTGTAGCGGGTAAATATGAAGTTATAAAATAAATCCCTTTTCCTGGGATTAAGTACATTTTCTGGGGATTCCGAAAACATGCACAACTGAAAATTGACGGTTTTTGATTTATGACGTTCTTGAAAGGTGAGGGATAATTTATATAAAACTTCCAAGAATTTGAGTAGTGTGGTCGATCACGGGTAGAATCGGTAAATGTTACACTTGTGTAAAGTGATCATTCAAACCAGCCTATGACGGTTGTAAGCCCTGTAAATGCCCAGACTTCCATAATATTTTCATCTATGTTGAGATGTCAAAAAATAATATAAAAATTCTAAAAAGTTTAAGTAAATTTAAGTTTCAAGTCATAGTATTCGTTTTAAATATCATTTATTCATTTGTATTTTGTCTCTGTTTGTCATTTGTATTTTCCAAAAAAAAATGTCACCATTGAAAGGTTCAAAATCAATTGAGTTACTAGCTGTACTTGCCACGCGTTGGTGAGGTTCAATCTGGTAAAATGGAAAAGAAAACATATATAAAGCACACATTTTTACTTACCTAAGAATCAATTACCTTTTCGACTAATTTAAGCACTAATTTTAATCAAAAATTTGTTTGCACCTAATTGGTAAAATTAGCGATGAAAATTTTTTTTAGTCCGATTCACGTAAAACTTAAAGAAAACACGAAAAATTTCCTATTTTTTGTGTGGATATTTGAGGGTCACTGTCTTGTACTTAAGGCTTCTCGACCCCTTGTTCTTTTCATACCCCCCTTTGAATTATCCCTTCCCCCCTCCCCCAGGGTAGGCTGTATGTGACGGAAACAATTTGGTAATCACTCCATTGGAGATGCATCCTGGTACCTCGAGAGATTGCTCTCTTGTCGTAATGTCGTGTTGTTTCGACTTTTATATTTTAGAAATCTATTATCGATTAAAAAAAAAAATCAGGATATAGGGCCTTTAGACATTTCGCTCACTCCTTTCAAGAACGTCATAAATCAAAAAACTTGATTTTTCAGTAGAACGTTTTTGAAGTTTAAAAATATAATACAATGTATTAAAAATATATATCAAGCCACTAATTGAACTTTTTACTGTGCAACAGAGCTTTTTAGGTAAAACCTGAAGGTTTTTTCTCCATTTGAAAAATATTTAGTATATTTAAAAAAATTATTAAACAATAACTTTTTTTCAAAATGCAAAAACAACACTTTCTGTCCTGTAGCGGGTAAATATTAAGTTAAAAATATGCCTCTTTTGCTGAGATATAGTAAATTTTCTGGGCATTCCGAAAATATGCGCAGCTGAAAATTGTCAATTTTTGATTTATGACATTCTTGAAAGGAGTGAGCGATTTGTGGAGGTCCTCACCAAACCGTTACATTTCCATTATAAGTAATTTTAAGTAATCAGGAATTTTAGCTTGTTAGATTGTTACGTTTTGGTGCGATTTAATGATTTCATTTTGGTTTAACACAGGATTGGTCACGTTTTGTCGCAACTTTAATTTAAAGATTTCGGCAGAATACAGTAAACAGAACATATTTGCATTAAAAAGATTTTTTGTGCAATATTGGAAAAGTAATTTTTTGGCGAGGACCTCCACATTTGATATGTTTATTTGGAGGTTGATTAAAAGTTTTTTTTAATACATTATTTTTTGACATCTCAACAAAGATGAAGAAGAATATGTAAGTCTGGGTATTTACAGGGGTTACAACCGTCATAGGCGGGTTATTAATTATGAATTACTTACTAGTTATTTACGTGTAATTATTTTTTAAATGCATGTTTATTTTAATCATTTTAAAATTCATGTTTTTAAAAACTCCCAACTCGACATTTCTTAAATGAAAATGATTATACGATTATAAGTAACTATGAAAAAAAAATACATATCGAAAGACTGCTCATATACACTCGTTTTTGGATCCGAATGATGGACTATGTATATAACACCAATTATACTTTAGGTAACTAAAAACTTCTGCAATGCGAATGCTTAGATGGTCAGCTGAGTGTCCCTTAAAGACAAAAAACAAAGTTTACGTATTCATGGAAGCCTGGGGGTAACAGACATCAGTAGTAAGGTAGAGGAAAGGCATTTGAGATGGTATAGGCACATAGGGCGCCGGAGAACCTGGTCATATTGTGGACCAGTCAATCGCCATGGACCTTTCTCGAAAAACATCAAGACCAAAGAATTCTTGGATGCTGCTGAAATAAAAAATGATTCGATGGCATGACCTAGGTGACGTTGCCCATGAAAGAAGGACCTACAACCAGAGGACGAGGAGAGCTGATCCCAGCAGTCTACAAAGACGATAAGTTGAGATGGGGCCAGCAAGAAGATCACTTGGGAAAATATGATTAAATACGCTTTCATCATAATGCCTTATCTGCTGCAGGTAGGGATCGATGATACAAAAACTGATTTTAAATTGCGATACGGATGACATTTATTCGGTTTATTCAGTATGTGATTTATTACAAAAAAATCGGTCATATTTTTGCTTTCGTTCCGACATATTTTACTTGCTAACCCAATTTCACTTGGCACCTCTGCGTCAATCGATATTTTAATATTTCAATTTTAGGAGACCCATGAAAGCTATTTGCGATTCTATATCCAAATATAAAACGTATTACATCACCCAGAGTGCGATGGTCATCACCGCTAATGACTCGACGAAAAATGTCACTAATCATTACACAAGGCTACTCTCAAACGATGATAAGCAAAAACAATCGACGTTTTCTAGTAGTTATTTTATTTGGTAATTTTACTGTAAAGTTACATAAATCAAGTCATCCACATAAATGAGTTACACAAAATAAGAACTTGTACTATTCCACTATTTTATCCGCCTCCGTTGTGTAATGGTCAGCACGCTCGGCTACCGTTCTGGAGGTCCCGGGTTCGATTCCCAGGGAGGGTCAAATAAATAAAAGTATTTTTTTCACTCTAATATTTATTCAATATTACCCTGGACTGGTACCTGAAACGGAGGGCTGATCACCTTTCCTTCATGTGTTAATGACCAAGATAACACTGCGTTTATAAAATGCAGTGCCCTATGCACCATTGGGGTGCGAACAATCACGAGTTGCTGGCAAAATAGGAATTTTCAGAACGCTAAAACTGTATTCAAAATATGAAATTTCTGATATGAAATGTCAAATATGATTGACGCAGGACGCTATTTGCAAAAATTAAAACCTTTTTTACAATGAGGGGATCAATTTTGCGCCACCCTGTAATTTGATGCAAAAAACCTAGCGATACACATCACCTCTTGAAGTCTGGTTTTGTATCATATATAAATCCAGTTTTATTTAGAGAAATGCCATTACAGATGTTATTATGTATTTAAATTATCGAAATGATATTATACGCGAATTATTTCTGTAAATTTCAAAGGAATGTTGGATGAAATGTAGGTATTATGATATTATAACAAACATATTCTGGAGAGAGGGGTTGACAAAACATTTCTTTTGTGAAAAATTCGTTTCACCGAACATAACTCCAAAATGGATGATAATGATTATTATCGCCATGTTGGCATTTTATTTTATACACCCGTGTTCGAGATTATGCGCTCGTTTTAGCTATTTTGAATAAATGTTTTATACCTGATATTTATATTTCTAATAATCCAGATTTGTGAACAAGTATTTGGACACACTCAAAATGTCGTAAATAAATTATCTGGTCAAATTAAAAGCTTAAATAATAAAAATGGAAATGAAATTTTCTGGCGTTTCTCATGTGTGGGATTATAATACAGGATTCGGACCTCACATACTAATATAACAGTTTCTGCTCACTAAAAAGCTTCTTTTCATCTCATCAATAGATGTCTCTAGTGAAGTTCTAGTGATTCCAGATCAAGGTTTCTAAATTGGTTCACATATATAGAACATCCAAGAATTTGGTACTGTGGTTGTCAATAATGGGTAGAATTGGTGAATGTTACACGTGTGTAATGTTCTCACTTAAACTAGCCTATAACGGTCGTCAGCCCCGTAAATGCCATTTTTTTTCATCTTTGATGATATATCACAAAATAATATGAAAATAACTCCTGTAATTGGAGATAATCCAGATTTTCTGAACAAATATTTGGACACACTCAAAATGTTGTAAATTAAATTAACAACGTTATTTTATGACATGTAAAATGTAAAATCAGAAAAATAGTGCTTCGAATACGGCTAAGCAAATAATTAAAGATGCCAGCCATATTATCTTCTTTGAAATTATTTGATTTTTACCTTGTTTTATATGTAAAAGGTTTTCATAGATGGCGTATGCGAAATCTTTAAAACAGATTAACGAGTAAGTTTAATTGGCGTATAAACTCGATCACAGGGTGTCTGGCTGATATACGTTCTGATATCGACATGTAGCGACACGCTCTAAGATTCCAATACGTGCTATCGTCACAACATTAATAACTTGGCAAAAGTTCAAAAGCTTCGACGTTAATTGGTATAATAAAAGATGTCATTCTCTCTACCTAGAAATGCCATCCCTGCTCCTAGCTCGGGAGCCGAACCAAGAATGCTCATTATCAGATCCCAGTTGCTTTAATAGAATTTCCGTCTGGATAGACCCGGGATGGATTTATAAAGATAATATTCTTCCCAATGAAATTATTAACCCAAGAAGTATTTCATCAAACGCAAATGAATATTTAAATTGATTAATTAATAAATTATCTCGAAGGATGAATAAGTAATCGAAATACTTAATTAAATGTGATGTAATTTGCAGGCTTCGCTGGTTTGAGATGTTTTCCGGTGGTATTTCGAGGGAGAATAAACATAGGTAGACTTCTTCAACCAAATTATTTCACATTTTGCATTCTTTCAAGTGTTTTTTTTTCTTCGAAATTCACATTTTCAGTATGCCCAAATACATACTTGTTCACAAATCTGAGTTTCTCCACTTTGGGAGTTATTTTTACATATTGACATCTCGACATAGATGAAGAATAATATGGAAGTCTGCCATATTCGCCTCATAAATTTGTTAACTGTTCTTTCCTACTTATTTTTTGACATCTCATTAAAGATGAAGAAGAATATGGAAGTCTGGGCATTTACGGGGCTAACGACCGTCATAGGCTGGTTTAAGTGATTACACACGTGTTACATTCACCAATTCTACCCATTATTGACAACCACACTACTCAAATTCTTGGAAGTTCTATATATAATATATTAACCAATTTAGAAACCTTGTTCCTGAATCACTAGAACTTCACTAGAGACATCTATTGGTGAGATGTTAAGAAGCTTTTTATTAAGCAGAAACTATTATATTAGTATTAGTATAAACTATTATATTATGTGAGGTCCGAATCGTTGATTACAATCACACACATGAGAAACACCAGACAATACCATTTTCATTTTTATTATTTAGGCTTATAATTTGACCAGATAATTTATTTACAACATTTTGAGTGTGTCCAAATACTAACACACTAAAAAAAACTAACTAACCATCACGCCGCTTCCCCGCAGGGGTAGGCAGTGAGAATAGAGCGCCACACCACTCTGTCCTTGCAAACATTCTTCGCCTCTTCCACGTTCATGCATCTCCTCATACATACCCGCCGATTGTTACGACTCCTAACCACTGAAAATGACATTTTGACACACTCAAAATGTTGTAAATGTTCTTTCTACACTTATTCGATTCACGCGCCTAAACCATCTCATCTCTCTTCTCTTTTCTCTCATAATGTACAACAAAGTATTCATAGCACGTTGAATTATTTGATTGGGTTTGATAATTGTCAATCTAATTTTCATTTACTTTTAATTTTACTTTTTATTTTTATGTATAATTTATGTCATTCCCAAATAAATGAATAAATAAACACACCTTTCTTTTTATCGATATTCCTTATCTTAGCCTAAAAAACATCGTAATTCAAAACATTAATACCCTTTATTTTGGCTTTCATATCTCGTATATTTGTAGGAATATACGTATTATCTAAATATTATCAAAGTACGATATTGACGACATCTTCCAAATCAAAGGTCACACAGTTGTTCCGACATGTTTGTTCTCTTTCTGTTTTATGATTTCAGACTCTCCGCCTATGGTATAATTAAGTAAAATATACGATATTGAAATTGGAAAAGTTATTTAATTTATGTTAGCTGTGTAATCAATCTAGATTACGAATTTTATTGTCTTCGTTTCATATAATATATATTCAAATATAATATTATCTAAGATAAATTCTTACGTCTATTATTCAAAAGTTTTTAACGATATTTTTAGCAAAAATTTTTAAAAAAATCGCAACCCTGTCATATCAATCGTCTTTGTTCTATTGTCATACCTTTAATTTTCGCATTTTAGGCATAGGTGGCGTGTGTGGAATATAAAATTTTGAAACATGTATATATAATAAAATAATAATAATAAAACCCTTATCCGCACCCCAATGGTGCATAGGGCACTGCGTCATATAAACGCAGTGTTATCTTGATCGTTTACACATGAAGGAAAGGTGATCAGCCCTCCGCTTCAGGTACCAGTCCAGGGTAGTATTGAATAAATATGACAGTGAAAAAATCACTTGTATTTATTTTACCCCCCTTGGGAATCGAACCCGGGACCTCCAGAACGGTAGTCGACCGTGCTGACCATTACACTACGGAGGCGGACATGTATATATACTCGTACAATATTATTTATTGATTCGGCATTAACTTTCTGGAATGACAATGTTCATGTAGTCACTTTGCGGTTATATCTATCCATTTTTAATTGAATTTTTACTTGGTAAATACCACTATTTCTTAAAATCTTGAATTATGACACATATTTCGATGCATTCCGTATCATTTTCAAACATCGTATGTGAAGCTCAGTCTAAATTTTACAGTTGTGTCATTGAGACGTTGATGGTCCAAGGGGGGATAGGAGTTTTTTCATACTTTTATTGATTTATTGTTATTATTTATTTTTTAACAGTGGGAACATAGAAAATAGGGGGGAGGCTTTAGACATTGTCATATTGTTAATTATTTTTTGACATCTCATTAAAGATGAAGAAGAATATGGAAGTCTGGGCATTTACGGGGCTGACGACCGTCATAGGCTGGTTTAAGTGATCACTTTACACATGTGTAACATTCACCAATTCCACCCATTATTGACAACCACACTACTCAAATTCTTGGAAGTTCCATATAAATGAACCAATTTAGAAACCTTGTTCTTGAATCACTAGAACTTCACTAGACACATCTATTGGTGAGATGTAAAGAAGCTTTTTACTAAGCAGAAACTCTTATATTAGTATGTGAGATCCGAATCCTGGATTATAATCACACACATGAGAAACGCCAGAAAATACCATTTTCATTTTTATTATTCAGCTTATAATTTGACCAGATAATTTATTTACAACATTTTGAGTGTGTCCAAATACTTGTTCACAAAATCTGGATTATCTCCAATTACAGGAGTTATTTTCATATTATTTTTTGACATCTCATCAAAGATGAAGAAGAATATGGAAGTCTGGGCATTTACGGGGCTGACGTCAGCCCCGTAAATACCCAGACTTCCATATTCTTCTTCATCTTTGAAGAGATGTTAAAAAATAATATGAAAATAACTCCTGTAATTGGAGATAATCCAGATTTTGTAAATATTGCTAATTATTGGTTTATAAATATTTATATTTTTATGAATTTCTATTGTTTCAAAATGTTGCAGTTCATGACGTTTCGTATTAATAATTCTTATTATTTCTGCGTTATTCTTGCTAAATAATATGTGTGATTGTTATCTGTATATTAAAAAGTTAGCAAACTATGAAAAATTAGCAACATTTTGAGTGTGTCCAAATACTTGTTCACAAATGTGGATTATCTCCAATTATTGAGATGTTAAAAAATAGTTATTAAAAATTAATATTTCTCAACACTAATTCATGTTCCTTGATTTTAAAATTATTATAGATATTACCACAAAGTGACTGCCGAATCAACAAATGAGATGAATTGTAACAAAAAACAAGTGCCTGTATTCACAATTTAATCGTGTCTTACAACAAAGTGAATAGGTACCTAAACAGTATTTATTGATGGTTGTGGTCCCGTGGTTAGTGTCGCGGACTCTCGAGTCAGAGTTTCTCGGTTCGAACCCACTCTACCACAATTTGATACCTAATTCTAATAATGAACCGCTAAGGCTCACAGAAAAAGTATGACATTAAAATATTTGTATAAATAATAAAAACAATAAAATTTCTCATAAAAAAAAACACACACACACATAAAAATTAAAATTGTCACAATTGTTTCGCGTAGTTATGGCATTTTCAAACATGACACTCGTTTGAAAATGTCGTAACGAGTCGAAACAATTATGTTTGAATTAATAATCAATCCCTTAATAGTAAATAAAATAATGAAATTCATTTACAACATTTTGAGTGTGTCCAAATACTTGTTCACAAAATCTGGATTATCTCCAATTACAGGAGTTATTTTCATATTATTTTTTGACATCTCATCAAAGATGAAGAAGAATATGGAAGTCTGGGCATTTACGGGGCTTACGACCGTCATAGGCTGGTTTAAGTGATCACTTTACGCACGTGTAACATTCACCAATTCTACCCATTATTGACAACCACACTACTCAAATTCTTGGAAGTTCTATATATATGAACCAATTTAGAAACCTTGTTCATGAATCACTAGAACATCACTAGAGACATCTATTGGTGAATTTGAGTAGTGTGGTTGTCAATAATGGGTAGAATTGGTGAATGTTACACGTGCGTAAAGTGATCACTTAAACCAGCCTATGACGGTCGTAAGCCCCGTAAATGCCCAGACTTCCATATTCTTCTTCATCTTTGATGAGATGTCAAAAAATAAAATGAAATTCATGTTTCATCACATGTGGAAATACCTATAATATTGATTTTTCCCATTATATAGTACATTTATGTGTTCATGTATGTGGTTGTGTGATTCGCCCCTAAAACGAGATGAGTGTCAGGTATCACGCATTAAAGCGTGGCGCTATTTCGCAGCGTAATGACGATGACGGGATTCCATAATTAGGCGCTCCAAATTGACTTCATCCTGCACCGGAGCGCTCCTACTACCCGACTGGGCGCATTGTATCGATTTTCTTTTCGGCACACGACCCCCCAGTCCGCCCCATCGCCACCCACCCCGTCCTGCTTCTGTTATTATTTCTACATATGCGAGTGTATACACGACATAAGAATATCAAATGAATGTTTCGATTGGGGCGAGATCTTTCTTGTAATATAAAGAGAATATCGCAAATAATAATAATAATAAACCCTTATCCGCACCCCATTGGTGCATAGGGCACTGCGTCATATAACGCAGTGTTATCTTGATCGTTTACACATGAAGGAAAGGTGATCAGCCCTCCGCTTCAGGTACCAGTCCAGGGTAATATTGAATAAATATTACAGTGAAAAAATCACTTATATTTATTTGACCCCCCCTGGGAATCGAACACGGGGTCTCCAGACTGGTCCAGTCTGATAATGTCGGTAACGACGAAACCCGGTCGCTGGTCAAATAAAAATAAAGTGGAAAAGCTAAAAATATTGGTTTTAATCTAATAATATATTAAAAAGCAATTCCATCACGAAGTGTCAGTGGATAATATAAATCTATTGAACAATGAATGATAAGGAGAGTGTTTTATTACCATACCACAAAGTTATCAAATGCTTTTAATTTACAAAAAAATATTTACATCATCTTCTTCTTCATAAGCCCTCTGTCCTCCACTGCTGGATATAGGACTCTTCCGTATCCTTCGATATCCTTCGGTCGGTTGCTGTTTGCAGCCAGTTTTTACCCCCCACAGCGACTATGTCGTCGGACCATTCTCTTTTGGGGTATTCGGACGCCTCTTTTATTCTCTTTTGGGGTATTCCGACGCCTCTTTTATTCTCCCAAGGTCTCCATCTTAATATTTTTGAGGTTTGAAATTTAGTATTTAAATATAAGTACATAAATATGTACGATAAAATTTTTGAAACGTTATTTCTAAATGGTTTTATCTTTCATTCGTATTTATTTTATTTTCATGATACATTACATTAGTAGATATCATCTCCATACATTCTTCAACATGTAATTATCACGCGAACCTTTGAAAGTTTGATATTAAGATAGCGAAATAACTTTTTACCATTAAATTAATATCACGATACAAAGTTCTTTGTTGCTCCGTAAGTTATTCTGTTTTTCTGACGACTAGCTATTTGTTCTTTCGAATCTCAGAATGCATAGATATTTTTAAAAATATGCTGAAATATATGTATGGACATGTGTATTTCAATTATTATATAATTATATATTAAATTACTAACTAACTAACTAACCATCACGCCGCTTCCCCGCAGGGGTAGGCAGAGAGAATCGAACGCCACACCACTCTGTCTTTGCAAACATTCTTTGCCTCTTCTACATTCATGCATCTCCTCATACATACCCTACGATTATTACGACTCCTGACCCGGCCGCTTTCAAGTATTTGACATACCTGATTGTGCCAAGTTTTCCTCGGTCGTCCTCTGCTTCTTTTTCCAACTACATTCGCCTCATAAATTTGTTTAACAGTTCTTTCTTCACTCATACGCTCCACATGTCCGAACCATCTCAACACACCTTTCTTAATTTTATCGATAATGCTTATCTCAGCCTTACATTCTTTCCTTATTTCATCATTCGAACATCTATCAAACATCGTTTTGCCACACATTCGTCTGAGGGATCGCATTTCGACTGCATTCAGTCTGCTTTCATCCTTCTTGTGCCAACTCCATGCTTCGCTTCCATACATAAGGGTTGGAACCAGAATTATATTATATGTATATTAAATTATAAATATTAAATTATATATATATAATTAAAAAAAAAACTCAAAATAGCTAGTAAACTAATGAATTCAGCTTTCTTAAATCTTAATATGTTCACCTTTACCCTTAGACTTGTGTTGTGTGGCTATCTACATATAATATATGTAAATATCATATTGAGGATATGGATATTAAAATTACATTTCATTTTCATTCAAACCCTTATCCGCACCCCAATGGTGCATAGGGCACTGCATCATATAAACGCAGTGTTATCTTGATCGTTCACACATGAGGGAAAGGTGATCAGCCCTCCGCTTCCGGTACCAGTCCAAGGTAATATTGAATAAATATAAAAGTGAAAAAATCACTGATATTTATTTGACCCCCAGTACGGTTGCCGAGCGTGCTGACCATTACACTACGGAGGCGGAAAATTACTGTAAATTGTAAAGGACTCTTGAGGTGACAAAAAAGGCGCTAAATAATTTGACGATATTTATTATTTTGATTATAATTGTATCATTATTATTAAAATTGTATTATTTACTGACGAAAATCCTGTAATATGAAACGCTCTTATTCTTCGTTTTACAGTATAATTTTTTTTGAATAATATGAAAATAAAGTCGATATGTAAAAACGGTTCATTTTGAGGTCGCGGCCCGCAGTTCGCTGCCTGAGAACAATGAATCCAGCCGCCAATGGCCCTTTATAGGTCCTTTACATTCCAATAGCCCACTTTAGAAAGTTCCTATATTGGCGGGTGCTTTATTGTGTGTGTCCTTCCGTGCGTGACTCCTGTGCCTTGCGCTAGTATCCCCGTGCAGAGGGAGTTAGGCAATCTGTCGCACGTGCATCGACGCACCGGGACTTTATAACTTACGTGAATATTCATCAATTTACAAAGTGACTTTGTTATTATTTTTTCACATCTCAACATAGATGAAGAAGAATATGGAAGTCTGGGCATTTAGGGGGCTTATGACCGTCATAGGCTGGTTTAAGTGATCACTTTACACATGTGTAACATTCACCGATTCTATCCGTGATTGACAACCACAATTCTTGGAAGTTCTATGTATACATATATGTATATGATCCAATTGTTAAACATTGTGCTTGAATCACTAGAACTTCACTAGAGACATCTATTGTGAGATGAAATAAGCTTTTCATTATAATCACATACATGAGAAACGCCAGAAAATATCATTTTCATTTTATTATTTTTAGCTTTTTATTTGACCAGTTAATTTATTTATAATATTTTGAATGTGTCCAAATACTATAGATATCTGTAAATAGTATTTGGACATATCGTAGTCATACAGGAGAAAGTGACAAAGTGCATTTTTTACAAAAAAGTGATTATTGACTATTTGATATCTTACGAGCTTAATATTGCCCTGAAAAAATCCCAAAGAGATTTAAAACTTGGATGTATAATATATTGACTTGTTAAAAATGACTAACTTCATTGATGTTTATTCTTTTGTCAAGCAAAATTAGCTTAGATGACCCTCCTGAACATTTTACATTTTGTTAGTTGGTCACTTTCTCCTGTACGACTGCGATATTCAAAATCTTGTAAGTGACTTTGTCATAAAATCATTATACATCTTATCACGATTTCAACCATCATCGTGGAAAACTAATTCTTCCTCGATACTTCTTCTCCATCTTACTCCTCATTACTGAGGGCTGTGACCCTTATGGAAGCATTGACTCTTCTCCAGTTATCCCTTGACTGCGCTGCAAGTAGCGCTCCAACCACCGAGGTGCCTGCTGCTGCCTTAACTTGATCGATCCGTATACAACTAGCCATCACGTGGCTTCTTCGCAGGTATACAAATATATATGCACATTTAATTATTTTTTAAATTAATTAAATTAAAATTAAATTTTTATTTAACTCTACATTTTTTAAAATTACTCGTAAACAATTGGTCGTTTAAAATAAAAAAAAACCCTCATTAATGGCTAAAATACACATTTGTGAACATTGATTTGGACATTCAAAATATTATGTCGTTCACTAGATTTACCAAATCCTTAGCGTTTCAAACTACATTCCTCAAAAAAGAAGTCTCTAGCTAACGCTTACAGTATTTTTGCTTTCATCGTTGCAATATACTTATGAACCTATAAAAAAATATCGATAATCTATATAAGTCATGTGACACGCACAAGGTGATTTTCTTAAATATTTGTAGTTATGTTTGATGCATATATTCACCAAAAAAAATCATATATTCCTATTTAGTCTTAATGCATGGTTACTTCTTTCGTAACAGTGATCTTAAAAAAAAAATCTCGCATAAACGCGTTTTGAGGATTTCTGTACTCGCTTTGTCATCCATTCGTCTGGAACAAGTTCCGACTACGCAATTTAGAGTTTTGAGTCCTGTTAAGATGTCATAAAAGGCAGAGGACATACATTAGTAGACAGGCTATGTAAGAGAGTTGTTTTTCGTTCTTTCCCATCCTTCCGCGGATCTGCGTTCGTGGGAGGTGATTACGTCACAGGGGCTGACACACTAGGGGGCATTTTATTGGATGTACAAATTTTATTAAATAAAAATTTCAGATCCTTAACACACTCGATGCGTATAAGATAATGCCATAAAGCGCAAATTAGGGTTTCCAAATCCTAACTTTTTTCTATATATAATTCCACCTTCTATTTCAACATCATACATTCATATATGTGTGTGTATATATATATATATATATATATATATATATATATATATATATATATATATATATATATATATATATATGTATATATTTATATTTATATATATATATATATATATATATATATATATATATATATATATATATATATATATATATATATATATATATATATATATATATATATATATATATATATATATATATATATATATATATATATATATATATATATATATATATATATATATATATATATATATATATATATATATATATATATATATATATATATATATATATATATATATATATATATATATATATATATATATATATATATATATATATATATATATATATATATATATATATACTGCACGAACCCCGGTTTATTTTACACACTGGGAAAAGTATGAAAACATTTTTTTTATGCAGCTTATAATATGATCACTTCAAAAGCCCTCTAAATACCCAGACTTCCATTTTCTTTTTCGTCTTTGTTGGGATGTCAAAATGTAAAAATAACTATTAAGTGGAGAAACCCATCTTTGGAGTAACCCGCAACCTTATCTTTTTTGTTATTTTTGAGGCTTGTCTGCAGGTAGGATAGTAAGGGTAGTGAAGGTAACTATGAAAAAAAAAACATCACAAACACCCAGACCAATGGAAAAAAATCTCTCTTGAATTTATATTTCAACTGGCTGGAATCGAATTAACTACGCCAGTTTCACAGTCGAGCGTCTACCCAACTACGCCATAACCCCTGTCATAAAATATATATATGTATTTATATATAAAACACTTATTTTTTATAATTAATCTTTTGGTCAGGCAGTGTACCGTTAGCGATGGGGCCGTCCGGGTGGAAGACCGGGGAAGAGGAGACGAGAATGATCCCAAACCGCGATAGTAGTTCGTTCCGCTCCGTTTTATCACTAGGGGTGTAGGCATACAGGGGGTGGCTCTCCGCACATGTGCGGGAGGTACTGGCGTACCCTGCCCGCCGCGACAATTGTGTGTGCGCAATCGATGCCGGCATCTAAGGGTGCTAATTCGAGACGATAAATTTGAATAAATAACACAATTAATGAAAGGCGTTTGGAGAACTAACCATACTAGTGAAACGACTAGTGTAAATCATACTGTGGGGGGTTGCAAAAGTACACACTGGTGAATGTTACACTTTGCACACGTGTAACATTCACCAATTGACAACCACACCATTCAAATTCTTGGAACTTCTATATTCTCGCATGTATATTGTTCAAATTCGTGAACATATTGGTTGAGTTGACTAGAATTTCACAAGAGACATTTAGACATTTTTTTTCTTTCATCTCACCATAGATGTTTCTACTGAAATTCTAGTGATTCAACCAATATATTTCGATATTTACATCTCCTCACAGTAACCAAAACATTTATTTTTAAATTCTTTCAGACTCTTTTCATTATTCATACATTCAGGCATCTCATCATACATTTTCAAACCCTTATACACCAAAAATTTTGTGACTCAGTGTTTTTCAAGAAAGGCAGCTTTATTTTATCCTTATTTCTAGTAGTAATATGTTCATGAACATTTTTGTTCAACACTATTTTATTCTTAAAATATTTGGGTAATTTATCGTTTAAAAATTATGTATAAAGATCAGCATATTTAATTTTAGTCTTATTTTTATAGAAATCAGTTGAGTTCTTCTCTCATTTTTTCTATATTATTATATATTTTTTTCTTAAATACTATTATCATCGCTTTATTTTGCATAATCTCTAATTTATTTAAATTTCTTAAAATAAAACACGAATAATGTACCTACTCGAAAAAACGTCATAATCTGTTTTAAATGCCATGTGCGTTTTTTTTCTAAAGGTGGTATAATTTAGTCGATACAGGAAGCTTTTAACTGTCACGACACCAGTGAATGTAACACCAAGTTTTACATATTAAACGTGGTTCAATCAATAGTCAACAGTTTATCAGATGGTAACGAGTGGATTGCGTGGTCGGGCGTCCATTTATAGGTCATAAATTGGTTCAAGAGGACACTATATTGGAGTTTGAACGGTACAAAGTTACGAGTCAGGACTATCTGCTATACTAAAGGCGGGTAATTGATCCTAATATCGTTACATCGTTAACAAATTAACCAAATTTCGTACCCCTAGGTTCGTAGTATTTTTATCAAATTAATTGTAACACACAAAAGATATTTTTTTCTGGTAAATTAGCCACAATCAGCTCTACTTACAAATGTATTGAAAATGCCACCCGCACGTGAAAGGAACCCAAGACCATTGCATATATACAGGTTCCAAAAATTAGTAAAGCATTAATGTTCAATAATGGGCAGAATGGTGAATGTTACACAATTGTATAATGTGATCGCTGAAGCCAGCCAAATGCCAGGTCGTAAGCCCTGGGATGCTCAGACTTTCATCTTCTTTAACTAACTAAAAATAATAAATCGTTACGCCGCTTCCCCGCATCGGTAGGCACTCTGTATTTGTAAACATTATTCGCCTCTTTCACATTCATGCATCTTTTTACAACGCCGTCGATTTTTTCGACTCCTGATTTGACCGCTTTCAAGTATTTGACATAGCAGATCATGCCAAGTTTTTCTCTATCTACCTCTGCTCCTTTTTCCAACTACATTTGGTTTATTAATTTGTTTTACCGCTCTATCCTCAGTCATTCGTTCCACGTGTCCAAACCATCTCAACACACCTATCTTAATTTTATCGATAATGCTTTTATAAGCTTTGCATTCTTTCCATATTCACCATTCGAACATCTATCGTACATCGTTAATAATATAATAATAATTAATTTGGATAATATATGTAGGGACATTTTTGTAAAATACTACATCAAGGGCGCTTCATCGTTCTTCAGCACATTCGTCTGGTGGATCGCATTTCGACTGCATTCAGTCTACTTTCATCCTTTCTGTAGAAATACTATATTTCAGATTTTGTAGAGAAAGTTTTCGAGTGAAAATCAATTTGAATTCGCTTTCGAAATGAAATTTGAGAGGGTCCTGGGAAATATTGATTTAGGGGAGGTCTCGAAATGAAAAACACTACAAGAAGTTTTCCAAATCCTTCAACTAGAACTTATTTCATCCCGTGTATCAAGACAAGGGTTTATCTCGGCGAACGGGAAATATGCACTTATGGACCGGAAGCAAAATAAAATAAATATATCCAACCCTAATCAAACGTAAATGACATTTTTGTGTCGTATTTCTGGACACATGTCAAAATTGGGACACGTGTATTATATAGATACGTCGGCTTGATTATGTAATTCTATTTCGTATACTGATGTGACATATCTGTTTGGTAAAAATTTTATTTCAACTATTTATAATTTACTACCAACATCTAGATTTTCATCCCTTAAAAAACTAGCTGAAACTAGCTAATCGTCACTCCGCTTCTCCGCTAGGGTAGGCAGAGAGTAAAGAACCCAAAACAATCTTTGTTTATTTATTGTATATGCAGTTTTAGTTAGAATGCCATTTTAAATTATTGGTAATGTCGCTCACTCCTTTCAACAACGTCATTTATCAAAAAATGTCAATTTTCAGTTGTGCATGTTTTCGGAATGCCCAGAAAATGTACTATATCCCAGTGGCATATTTTTAACTTAATATTTACTCGCCACAGGGGAGAAAGTGTTGATTTTGCATTTTGAAGAAAAGGTATTGTTTAATTATATTTCTAAATATAATAAATATTTTCAAATGGAGAAAAAACCTTCATGTTCTACCTTAAAAGATCTGTGGCATAGTAAAAAGTTCAATAAGTGGCCTGGTATTTATTTTTTAAAATTGTATTATTTTTGTAAGCTTAAAAAATTATCTCCTGAAAAATCAAGTTTTTTGATATACATATGACGTTGTTGAAAGGAGTGAGCGATGTATCCAAAATAAAACAAAATTATTGGATCGAATTCTACTTTTATTTAAAAAGGTATGTACAAAACTATCGTTATCCACAATGTTTGATAATACGAAATGCGTCACATTGTATTTCATTGTATATATTAAAACAAAGTAGAATTCGATTCAGCTATTTTGTTTTTATTTTAGTACATTACCAAAAATTAAAAAATCTTTCTATGCATCTCCTCACACCCACCGATTATTCCGACTCCTGTCCTGACCACTTTCAAGTATTTGAAATACTCGATCCTGCCGAGTTTTACTCGGCCTTCCTCTATGTTCAAACCATCTCAACACATCATTCTTTTTCCCAGAACATACATAAGGAAAAATACTTTTATTAAAATGATATAAAGATAAACGCTCTTAATTATGTAATTTTATTTGAAACCTTTCACTTGTTTCGTATATTCGTTTTTTTCTTCTTAATTAAATATGTATTCTCGATATATTCCGTTCGGTGTGCATTGAAACACGTGTTACAAAGATGCGGAATGCATTGAAACACGTGTTACAATAGATTTTAAGCATTAGTGGTATTTACCAAGTAAAACTTACATTAAAAATAGTTTTGATCTTCTAGAAAATGTCAATTACGTGTATTACCACTGGAACATTATTATTACCACTGTTTTTTTTTAAATAATCAATTTATTGTAATATATTTTAATATTTTTATTCATATTAGTGAAGAAAACATTTTAAACTATAAATTTAATAAATATGTGAAATTTAAAATGCAAAACATATACCATTTTCCAGACGTTGTGAAAATAAAAAATAAAAAATAACAAAAATACACCGCAGTATATAGTAAAAGTTTCTAATGAAGTTGTTTTTTTTAAATATTTTACTCGCAGTATCAACACATAAGTTTTGCGTTTTTTGTAGATGCGACATTATTCGTGGGGTGTGGCGTAATATGTGTCATAGAGCGTCCGGTGACCTTTGTAAAGCTTGTATATAATATGATACCGCACGCGTAGGGTGAAATGCCGTTAAGCCGAACTCTAGCGACAATATGTCGTACGTTTTGATTTGAAAAAATGTCGCACAGTCTATTTGGTGCATTGAACAAAGAGAGGAAAAAATTCACCAAACTCAAAGTTCGATTTTCACTTACTTTCCGAAAATGACGCTGAAAAAATTAAAAGGAGTTTTCAACATATGAATCAATCTCGTGTTTTAAAGGACTACTACTACTACTACTACCACGCTGTTTCCCCGCAGGGGTAGGCATAGAGGATGGAACGCCATACTCTTCTGTCCTGACGTTTAATATATGATTATTTTTCGACGTCGTTACTTACGGGCAATCATATGTATGATGTAACTTAATATCAATTTGTTAATATTTTTTTATAATTTTGTCATATTTTGAAGGGGTGTTATATTTATATTTATTGTTTTTACATAATTTATTTCTTCATAATACACAGATTTGTGAACAAAAAAATATTTTTTTCATGTAAAAAGAAGCCACTTCACTGTCCAGATAGAGCAAAGGTTAAATTAAATTACTCCCGGAAAGGTAGATTTAAACAGGTGAAATTATACGTATGAATATTTTGTTTTTACTTTACAAATACATAGAGTCACAACATTTTGTGATCGAATCCTTACGAAAATTTAGAAATACATAAAAATTTAAATTCTGATAAAACGCTAATTAATAATATGCTATTTCAAAATACGTCATCATTATTATCTATATTTTCTTTTACAAAAAATCCCGTTCCTTAATCCTTCCTTCCCTCTATTTATTACCCTATTAACCTCTAGATATACCCCTTAATATTTTTTGCTCGTTAGTTTTAATTTTTACCTTTAGATGAAAACATCTGTTAGTTTTCGAAACTAGTCGTGTAAAATAAAATAAAATTCATTAACCCTAGATAACTAAACTATATTTGTAGAAACAATCTCATTTGTGGATCGCGCAATATTGACATATCGCTCACTCCTTTCAAGAACGTCATAAATCAAAAATCGTCAATTTCCAGTTGCGCATGTTTTCGGAATGCCCAAAAAATGTACTATATCCCAGCAAAAGAGGCATATTTCAACTTAATATTTACCCGCTACAGGGCAGAAAATGTTATTTTTGCATTTTGAAGAAAATGTATTGTTTAATTATTTTTATAAATAAATTAAATATTTTTCAAATGTAGAAAAAACCTTCAGGTTTTACCAAAAAAGATCTGTTGCACAGTAAAAAATTCAATAAGTGGTTTGATATTTATTTTTAATACATTGTGTTATATTTTAAAACTTTAAAATCGTTCTCCTGAAAAATCAAGTATTTTGATTTATGACGTTCTTGAAAGGAGTGAGCGATATGTAGTAGCTATGCTGAACAGTGATTTAATGTTAAATATCTCTTACATTCGTTCCTAATAAACCAAACTTAAGTGCCATGTAACCGGTTACTATTTAAAAAAATACTTTTGATAATGTTTCACGTTTTTAATTGCGTAGTCCACCAGACGGATGTTTAGTTATTAAGGGTTAAGTAATTTAATTTAAAAAAATCAACATTCTACAAAGTTAATGCCGAATAAATAAATAATAACCGACTCAAAAAATCCATAGGTGCTACAATAAATTAAAATGGTGAGTGTTATTTACCAAATAAATCGCTCACTCCTTTCAAGAACGACATCAATAAAAAATCGTCTATTTCCACTTGTGCATGTTTTCTAAATGCCCAAAAAATGTTCTATATCCCAGCAAAAGAGGCATAATTTCAACTTAATATTTATCCGCTAAAGGGCAGAAAATGTTGTTTTTGCACTTTGAAGAAAAGGTACTGTATAATTATTTTTTTAAATATACTAAATATTTTTCAAATGTAAAAAAACCTTCAGGTTTTACCTAAAAAATCTGTTGCACAGTAAAAAGTTTAATAAGTGGCTTGATATTTATTTTCAATACGTTGTGTTATATTTTTAAACTTTAAAAAACGTTCTCCTGAAAAATCATGTTTTTTGATTTATGACGTTCTTGAAAGGAGTGAGCGAAATGTCAAATTTAAAAAATGATCTAATTTTTTTTTCTGCGAAACTCAGGAATAGGGCTTCAGATCCGCAACGTAGATAAGTGCGGTGACGCAATATTTCAACAAAAACCACCCTCTTCCTTTGATGTCACGGGTTTTTTCCTCCTTGGAAAGTCGGTCGAGTGGACGCTGTACGCTGTGCGTGTACCTATAGGCAGTAGGCGAATGGTGTCCCATTGTAGGGCGTAGGGCCCCGCGCGGTTCGCCCAAATTGCTACAACTGTAAACAGGCTTAGGACGATATTTGCAAACGGCGATTGCGCATCAGCGTGCGAGGCACGTCTGCATATTTGTATATATGTGTATAAATATAAAAATATATATGTATATACATGTATAACTAATTAACTGAATAAATAATAATAAACACATAATAAACAATATTACGATGACTAAAGCCTCCATTTTATTGTCTATGTTCCCATTATATAAATATAAATAAGAAACAGCTGCCACCCCCTCTTCATCCTTCAACGTCCCACAGACACAACTCTACACATAGCTTCAGACCAATTAAAAATTATTATATCATAAAATACAATAAATATGTACACATTTTTTTCAAACATCATATTAAGCTGAATTTACTAAAACACGTGTCATAATAAATTTGAAGAAATAGTGGTAAGTAATTTACAAAAATAAAAAATGGATAGATTTCACCACCAAGTGACTGCCAAACCGATTAATAAAAAGATTGAAAATACATCGCTCCCTCCTTTCAACAACGTTATAAATAAAAAATCGTCAATTTTCAGTTGTGCATGTTTTCGGAATGCCCAGAAAATGTACTATATCCCGGCAAAAGCGGCATACTTTAAAATTAATATTTACCCGCTACAGGACAGAAAGTGTTGTTTTTGCATTTTGAAGTAAAGGTATTGATTAATTTTTTTTTAATACACTAAATATGTTTAAATGGAGAAAAAACATTCAGGTTTTACCTAAAAAGATTTGTTCCACATTAAAAAAGTTCAATAAGTGGCTTGATTTTTATTTTTAATACATTTTATTATACCTACTTTTAAACTTTTAAAAAGATTTCCTGAAAAATTCAGTTTGTTTTATATTTGACGTTGTTGAAAGGAGTGAGCAACTTTTTATTGCGAACCAGCGACGCCAGTTTCGCAGTCGTAGTATTCAACTACGCAACGGCGCCTGAAATTATACATGTGTGTGTACATAGTAAAAATCTTTATTTTTTACGTTCACATTCGAGTACTTTGATATAGCATTCCGGTCACTGGCGGAATCATTGCCATCCATCGGTTGTATATTCATGAGGGGTTTTTGGCATTACGCACCGCGCTCGTCTCTCGGGTCGGCGCGCCTCTGTGGCTTGTGAGGTCACCTCATCCACTGGGTTTGGGTATCAAATCTCAAAAGTAACCCACATAGCGTTCCAGGTTACTCCAGAGATGGAGCTAGACACCGAGAATAAAGAATGAATCTGATTCTCACTCTACATATTCAAAAATTTGTATATTTATGAATATGATGGCATTATAATGGCATTTTTGATGGGTAGGAGCAAACAATTGTAAATAATTTATCATCGGACACTGGATTATTCACCCCACTGATGATATATTAATTAAATATAATAGATGCCTCAATTTGAGATGGAGTATCCATCTTTAAGAAATATGTACTTGTTCACAAATCTGTATTATCTCCAATTATAAGTTATTTTTTAGATTATTTTATCCTTACCTCATCCCATCATAGATGTCTCTAGTAGCGTCTCGCACACAGTGTTTCGAGTTTGATCAATATATCTAAAAGTTTGAAGAATAAAAGTAGTGTGGTTGTCAATCATGGGAAGAATTGGTGAATGTTACATGCGTGTAAAGTGATAAATGCGCTTAAACCAGCTTATGACGGTCGTAAGCACTGTAAATGCCCAGACTTCCATATTCTTCATCATCTATGTTATATGAGATGTCAAAATATTATATATTTATATATATATATATATATATTATATATATATATATATATATATATATATATATATATATATATATATATATATATATATATATATTATATGTATATATATATTTATATATATATATATATATATATATATATATATATATATATATATATATATATATATATATATATATATATATATATATATTATAGATTTTAAATATATATATATTTTATATATATATATAGATTTTAAAAACGTATGCAACACTGATATAAAGTATTTCACTTCGGTCATCTCAGACATCCCCAAAATGCGTGTATTTTTCCTATTCTCATTCAAACAAATCTAGAGCTTTATTACCTCCCTTGCACACAAGGGTGGGTCTGTGCAGAGGAGGGGAACAAACTAGATTAGACAAACAGCAGCCATTTCGCAAATACCGGCATTATAATATAGTTAACAATGAAGCTACTAAACACACCAGACAGAGATCGAAACTGGTCTAGAATGAAAAAAAAACTTATTTATTTTTTTGACATCTCAACATACATAGATGAAGAAGAATATGGAATTTTTAACTTATGTTTTACTTAGTAAAAACCACTTTTTCTGAAAATCTACTGTGACACGTGTTTCGATGCATTCCGCATCATTTTCAAACACCGTATGTTGTAAGTAATAGTGGTATTTACTAAGTTAAAATTAAAATTGCCGAATCAAGTAATGAAAGAATATGGAAGTCTGGGCATTTACGGTGCTGACGATCGTCATAAGCCGGTTCAAGTGATCAAAGTGATCACAAAGTGCTTGAACCACTAGAATTTCATTCACCATTACATAATATGTTTCTAGTGAAATTCTGGTGATTAAGGCACTGTGTATCGAAATTGAACAATATATATGTATATATATATATATATATATATATATATATATATATATATATATATATATATATATATATATATATATATATATATATATATATATATATATATATAAGTTTCAAGAATTCGAGTGGTTGTCAATCATGGGTATAATTGGTGAATGTTACACGTGTGTAAAGTGATCACTTAAACTAGTCTATGACGGTCGTAAGCCCCATAAATGCCCAGACTTCCGTATTTTTATTTATCATCAATGTTGAGATGTCAAAAATAATATGAAAAATGACCCCTATAATTGTGAACAAGTATTTGATGAGTGAACAAGTATTAGTGAACAAGTATTTGACACACTCAAATTTTTGTAAAAAAAACTTAGTCGAAATTCGTGGTGTTTGTAGACTGTCGGGGTCAGCTCTCCTAGTCCTCAAGTTGTATGTCCTTTTCTAGTAGATACATATTATCAACACGTCCAATCCATTTTTAATTAATGTTTTACTTAGTAAATTGTATAGTTAATGCATATCTTATGTTTGCATCTTACTTGTAAGGACTCTCGGTACTAATTTTACGAGAGGATAAAATCCCTCGCAAGAAAACGTCTTTTTAACTGTCCATTCGATTCCGCGTTATTTTTATGAGATGTCGTTCAACTAAATTTATTTGGCACTCACAAACTAAGGAGAGTTTAACTGTCTGCCGTATATTAAACTGGGGATTACGGCTTGACTGTGCGATAATTCACTGGTAGATAATCATTATATGCGTTTTTATTACGCACATATACATTGAGAGCATTGTATTTTTTGTATGTACAATATGTTGAGGAGAAACTCGCAATCAGTATGCTATCGGCAGCGCTAGAAGCCAGTCTTCGTATGTGCGCACGAATAAAGAAAAACATGTTTAGTTGAATTTGAATATACAAAAAAATACATGTAAAAAATAATAATAATTTACGTCTACAAAATCAAAGCACCCGCTTATAACTTTTCAAAAACGTCTGAGACATTACTATTTATCATTAGAATCCTAACTGTCCATCGAACCTCCTCCCTTAGTTTTTCCCTCTACCTCCTTCCTTAAACTACCTTTTTCCTTTGCCCTCCTCATTATCATCTTTTGTAATTTATGTTTTTTTCATATGTTAATTTGTAATCTATGTTTTATTTTAATGTTCAAGTACTATCTGATTGCAAACAGCTATATATGGTATCAAACGTTTTGATCAATATCACTAGTCTATTTTTGGTTGGTTGGAAGATATTGTTTTTTTAGTTATAAGCCCCCCAATGTACTTATTTATTTTCTGCACATGAAGTTTAAATAAATAAATAAATTTAACTCCTTACCTTTCAATAACTCTTTTCTCTTCAAAACCATATAATATTTCTAAGAAAAACTTTTTTTTTCAATGCTGTTTTGCAATAGTGTTTTAAGAAAAAAAACGATAACGTGAAATATTACGTGGGTTTAGATAAAATCAAGATGCGACTTAACGTATACTGGGCCTAAAACTGAGAATTACAGTCTGACTGTGCGATGATTCACTTCTAGATAATCATTATAGGTACGCGATTTTATTACGCACATATACATTGATAGCATTGTATTGTTTGTATGTACATTATGACTTAACGTATACTGGGCCTAAAACTGAGGATTACGGCCTGACTGTGCGATAATTCACTGCTAGATAATCATTATATGCGTTTTTATTACGCACACATACAATACATTGATAGCATTGTATTGTTTGTATGTACAATATGTTGAAGGTGTATAACGGAGCTATGTGAATGATATGGATTATTTGTCAATTGCTTACCGATATCTGCGTAATTTCAATTTAAAAAAAAAATTACATAATTTTGAGTGTGTACAAATATTTGTTCACAAATCAAGACTTCCCAGCTCTGCTCAATACCTCGTTGTTCCCTACATGTTCCGACCGATGAATCCCATGCATGCGCCTGTAGCACCACATCTCAAACACCTTCAGCCCACCCCGTTCTGCCTGCCCGATACTCCCGATAGTTTGATGGGTAATAATAATAACAGTATATAATTTTGGAAAATTTATATATGTGTCGCCATTTTCGTAAAATACCACGTCGCGGACGGAAATCAGAATCAGAAATATTTATTCCATACTTTTTTAAATACAAAGTGTAAAATATTTCAATAAGTTAATTTTTTCAAAAAATATTTAGTCCTCCTCCGTGGTGTAATGGTACGCGTGTTTATCTATCATGCTGGAAATCCCGGGTTCGATTCCCAGGGGAGAGGGGGTGAAAATAAATATGTGTGATTTTTTTTTAATAAAAGATAAATATTTGTGTTTTTATTATTTACACAAATATTTCAATTTCATACTATTTCTGTGAGCCTAAGCGGCTAATTATTAAAAATAGGTATCAAATTGTGGTAGAGTGGGTTCTAACCGAGAAAGTCTGACTCGAGAGTCCGCGACACTAACCACGGGACCACACACCGCCACACTTTTACACTCTTATATTTGCTTCACAGTACTCTGGATTGGTCCCTAAAGCGCAGGATTGATCACCTTGCTTTCATATAAGTAACGATCAAGATAACAGTGCGTCAATATGATGTAGTGCCCTATGCACCATTGGATGCGGATATGGGTTAGAGAGAATATTATATATCTAATAGTTAAAAATTTCAAAATAAAATACTTTCAAATGTAGAAATAGGCTAGCCATATCAGATATTGTAGTTTGCTTGTCCGGCGCTTCATGATCGAATTGTATCCCTCGTTAAAGCCGCGATAAAGCCGAAAATCCAAGGAAAACAATCGATTCTATCCCATTCCATCGATCGTCCATGATAAAACCACCGGAGAGCTCGCATCCTCGTACGTAGGTAGCGGGCGGCAAGAGTCAAGCCGCCATGGAAAAGAGAAAAACCCGCGTGACCATTTTCCCGCTCAAATTGTTCGTCTTATTTTGTGGTTCAGCAGTTTCCTACGTTGCCGCATGATTTATGGCGCTGTTGCCAGAACGTTTGGGTTTGTTTTTTCTCCACCTTTTTGAAAAGTCCTCGTGAATTGTCCGAAATAATTTTAATTGAAAATTTCAGAGTCGAATATAATGAAAAAAAGTTTTGCGAGCGTTCGTAAATCATTTGTCACGGATTTTTTTTCTGTACGTATATTATACGTAGCCATGTTAGCGGAGTACTTACTTTACTAACTTCAGTAGCTAAGCTCGTTTTACAGACTTAACTATAAATTTGATTTTTTCAATTTTTTTTTATATACATCAGACACATGATTTTTCATACTAGGATTGATATTCCGAAAAATTTTCACCAATAACAATTTAATCAGTTTACTATGAGTAAGATTGAGTGCGATTCTCATCAAAATATTCAACCAACTAATAAACGCTTAAAAAAACATATTTTAAATTAATAATAATTATTTTCAGACCAGTCACCAAATTCGAGTTTGTTCAACTGTGTGTCAAAAGATTGGAATACCAAAAATATAGTTTAAAGCTGTTCCTATTTGAAATTCCTCAAAAATGCCAGATAATATAGTTAATCAGGAGAGCGATAATAAGTCAGCATGATTTTTTAAGCACATTTAAAAAATGAAACATGAAAAAAATACTATTTTCATCATAATCTTTTAAATAATGCATTATTGCTAGGCTATTAAATACCAGTATTAAGATGATCTTATTTGAATGCTTTTTAAATGTTTTTATCTAATGTTTAAAGTGAGAAATATTATTTTAAAAAAAGGTTATCAACATGGTATTCCACAAAGTTAATGCCGAATCAATCAATAATTTTAAAGTAAGATGAAATTAAATTAAAATTAAATAAGTGTTTAACTGCTTTTAAAACTTATCTAAGATACACGCTGGTTTTCCATCTTGTATTTTAGCTCTTAACTCCATTATAATGTACTACTCCAGCCGTTACTACAGTAAAATCAGTTTCAACTATCCGTTAAGCTATTTGCCCATCCCAGGTACAGGCAAATCTGGAAAGGCCCTTTTTTCCAAAGGGTTAAATTAATGTTTTGAATATTGAGAAAAAAAAAATTCCCATAAAATCGAACCCAACCTAAACACAGTTATCCCCTTCCTTGCTCTTACCCCTCCTTAAAACACCATTACCCCTACCCCTACCCTTTTAAAACCCAACAACTTGTACACTGTTTCTTTTATATATATATATATGTATATATATATATATATATATATATATATATATATATATAAATATATATATATATATATATATATATATATTGTATATTAATATATACACCCCTGGACAAAAAAATTTACGAGTCCTCAAAAAAACTAAAATTGGCACATAATGAATTATTCTTGATATTTAATTAGTTTTTTTTGTATTGTTTAACATATGTGATGACTACTCGTTACTTCAAGGTTAAAATGAAAGATCTTACTCATGAATTGTACTTAGAAATTGCCATTATATACCAGGTATCAGATTATCCGAACCTTAGAGACCCATAACGGTTCATTTATGGTCGAGTGTTTGTGATGGAGTAATAAAAGACTTGTAATTTTTTAATTCATATTTAAGAAGAAGGTTCTAATCGCTTTATTTTAAATTAAGGTATTTTACATTTAAACATATTTATAACATTTAAAAATATTTAATACTTAGTGAATTCACCTTTATTTTTTATAACATGTAAAATTCTATTATTTAACGAAGCGCAAAGCGAATCTTAAATTTCTGATGTTATTTCTTCTTCCTAAACTTGAATCAAGTTTTTTTTTAATTCCTCAATGTTTTTTTTTTTTTTTTCCCAACTTTTTTTTTCATAATCGCCCATAAACTTTCTATCGGGTTCAAATCAGGACTATTCCCGGGCCACGTCAACGATTTTAAGCCAATTTTATCCTTGTATTCAATGATCTGTAAGAAAAACAATAAATTATTTATCAAGTGGTCTACAAAGTGCATTAAAAAATAAATATTTGTACTCACAGTGCGGGCTCTAAGGCACGGCGCCAAATCGTCCTGAAAAATCGGGTCCGCGGTATACTGCGTAATGTCCTCGATTGTTGGAATAAGATGGTTTTTCAGCACTTTTTTGTACTGGATGGCATTCATCGTACCCTGTATAAAATTTAGAGGTCCCAAACCGTACGCTGTCATGCACCCCCAAATCATGACGTAGGGTGAATGTTTAACGGTTCGAGGGACGCACGACGGATGGTATTTTTCCCCAAGTTTTCGTCGAACTATCTTTATGCTGTCTGGACCAAAAAGGTTGAATTTTAATTCATCGGAGAAAATAACATTTTGCCAATCCTCCAAGGTCCAATTCTGGTGCTCCTTCGCCCAATCCAGTCTAGCCTTCTGCATTTTGTTCGTCAGTAATGGTTTCTTTGCGGGACTTCGTGCTTGGAAACCATGCTCCAACTGCCGCCTGAACACTGTTTTTACTGAAAATGTTGATTAGCTAGTAGACTGCACCTCTGCGTGTATTTTAAGTGCCGTTAAAAATCGATCGCGCATAACAATTTTTTTTATTAAGCGATCATCTCGGGCAGATGTCGCGCGCCCCCATCCGCTTCCTTTTTTCCGTTCTATGGATTCAGTTTGTTGGAATTTTTTAAATAAAAACCTCACTGCACCTTCTGAATACCCAACTCGACGAGATATTTTACAATTAGATATGTTTTGTTGCGACAGTGTGATTATTTTGGATTTTATTGCTATCGACATTTGCTTTGCACTTTCCATGATTGTTGTGTTATGTTCCCTCAAACGCGGGTAAAACAAAATTGTTGAGACATTTTAAAATGTAAATATTGTAGAAAGGTGACACAAAGTGTCTTTAATTTATTGAACAAAAGAAAGAGGTATCGATAAAGGATTTCTTAGAAAAAGAGTTCAGTAAAGTCAAGGCGTGCGGTAGCAAGTAAACTCGTAATTTTTTTTGTCCTGCGGTGTATATATATATATATATATATATATATATATATATATATATATATATATATATATATATATATATATATATATATATATATATATATATATATATATATATATATATATATATATATATATATATATATATATATATATATATATATATATATATATATATATATATATATATATATATATATATATATATATATATATATATATATATATATATATATATATATATATATATATATATATATATATTTAGTAATAAATTAAACCCTGAAGAGGGCAACTAGTTGATTAATAAAAATGTGAGTGGATCAGAACGGCTGTCCAAATTTAAAACACAGTAAGGGACATTTTTTTGTAGTACGTTTTTTTTTTGCATTTTTGGACTAAGTAGACTCTACTTAGTCCATAAATGCAAAAAAAAACCTACTACAAAAAAATGTCCCTTACTGTGTTTTAAATTTGGACAGCCGAGAACACAAAGTATTTTTATTTCTCGAAATAATAGGTTAAATTTATCATCAAAACTCACATAGGTATATCTACCATAAGATCTTCTTTACGCATTTTAAAGAAAAATCTTAACATGCAGGTTTATTGTTCGCTGTTTACGACATTACAACATTAGAGCATTAAGTAGTATGGGATTAAGGAATTAATGATGCATGTAATGAATTCAATTCCAGCGTAGATTGATGTACGTCTCAAGTTTAATCATGGAGATCCTCAATTCATGTGTAGGGTACAATGTACCACACATACTCCACATACAGGGGTGGGAAACGTATGGCGCGCGATCTACTTTTTGTATTTAATATAAGTTTTTACAACAAGAAGATAAAGAAGATGATAAAAATAAGATAATTAATGTTTTACTTAGTAATTACCACTATTTCTTAAAATCTACTGTGTGCATTTTCAAACATGACATTGTTTGAAAATGCCATAACTTGGCAAAACAATTGTGTTTTTTTAACAATAAAATACAATTTTTAATCAATGTTTTACTTGGTAAATACCACTATTTTTTAAAATCTACTGTGACACGTGTTTCGATGAATGCATCATTTTCAAATACGGTGTTTGAAAATGATGCGGAATTAATCGAAACATGTGTCGCAGTAGATTTTAAGAAATAGTGATATTCACTAAGTAAAACCTTAATTAAAAATGGATAGATGTTACCAGAAAGTGACTGCCGAATCAATTAATGAAAAAATAAAATAATCTCAAGATGTGACGCACATTTTAGTCATCGTTGAAACTATCGGATTTAAAGAAGAAGAAGAAGAGGAAGAAGAGGAAGAAGAGGAAGAAGAGGAAGAGGAAGAAGAAGAAGAAGAAAAATAATTTCAAATAAATGCACGATTTTTTGTGCTAATTTTCTTGACGCGTGTCGCTCAAATCGCATTTTCCATCCCTGGCAACCTCACTAACTGCGGCCGGCCAGTATTTGGCCTCTACTTGGTCCTCCCCCTCTCCCGGCCCATCGCAGCCATCCCTCCTTTGTTTCGATTTTTTATCCTCTCCACTCTTTCAGTTGGCTCCTTTTGTCCCGCGTACTTATCTACATTCTTCAGTCCGACTGCAGCTGAAGGGTGACGCAGAGACAAAAGGCTCAAATTGTAATACAGGGAATTATTATTACAGTTTTTTGTTGAAGTAATACATACAACCAACTTGCTGTCATCTACAAAGCGGCTCGTTTTACTCGGAACGGAGAATTATCACTCAAGAGATACATATCGTAGTCATACAGGAGAAAGTAACCAAGTGCGTTGTTTTACAAAAACATGATCATTGACTATTTGATATGTTACTAGCTTAATATTGCCCTGAAAAAATCTGAAAGGATTTTAAACTTGAAAGTATAATATATTGACTTGTTAAAAATGACTAACTGCATTGGTGTTTATTTTCTTGCCAAGCAAAAGTGACTTAAATGGCCCTCCTGAGCATTTTACGTTTTGGTAGTTGGTCACTACGATATATCGGATTTGATAAATTCTCCACACGGATATATTTATTTATTGTTTCTGCATTCACTTTGTGGTAAGATATGATGAAATTGTAAAGGAAAAAAATTGTATTTTACCACTTGAGTTATATTTGTTTTAATGACTAGTTTTAGAAGCTACAGATGCTTCCATCTTCGGGTTGAAATATAAACTGATATAGTTTATATTTAGACCCGAAGATAGAAGCATCTATTACTGCCGAAACCAGTCGTTAAAATAAATATAACTCCAATGGTAAAAAACAAGTGTTTTAATTTACAAAGGATACATTGTGGATATAAAAAGCATTGTTAACTTTGCGGTATCATTCATCGTTTACTTTGTGTAATACCACTTTAAAAAACACTACTTCTCTCTCTTTCAATATTTAGTTTAATATAAATAGCAGATCAAAACCATTTTACTTTAGTCTACATTTGACAAAATCAATAATTATTAAGTAGTGTTTTCATTATTTTTTATTTTATTTGTATACATTTATTTAAATCTCAATTTATACATATTTAGAACTTTTTTTGTTGTTGCAGAGACCCACCAAGCCACCTTGTGTGTCTTGTCGGTGGAGTAAATCAAAGTGGTAAATCAAAGTGGTATTACACAAAGTGAACGATGAGTGATACGAAGAGTATTCTACTCATGGAGTTTTTATAAAATAATTTCATTAAACACATACAACATTTACAACATTTTGAGTGTGTCCAGATACTTGTTTAAAAATCTGGGTTTCTCCACCTAAGCGTTATTTCACATTTTTGACATCTCAACATAGATGAAGAAGAATATGAAAGTCTGGGTATTTACAGGGCTTACGACATTGGATCTTGCATACAAATAAAAAGAGTTTTTACTAAATTAAAGCTTCAAGTCACTCGTAAACGAGTATGGGCTTAATAAATAAAATAAAATAAAATAAATAATAATATAAGCTTCCTCGATCCACTCGTAAATGGCTGTTCTGTTAACTCAATCATGGAACATCATGAAATTAATTATGTATGTATGTATGACTTCCAAAATTTAAGTGCTGTGGTTGTCAATCATGGGAAAAACGGTGAATGTTCACGTGTGTAATGTGATCACCTAACCAGCCTATGACGGGTCGTAAGCCTTGTAATACGTGGACTTTCAATTCTTTTTCATCCATGTTGAAATGCCAAAAATTAAGATTTTCATTTGTAAAGATAGATAAACATTAGTTCGCATTTATACCAAAGCAAACAGTGGTTGGGTTTGTAGGCTTTATAGTCGCAGAGGATGGTGTGCGAAAGGAAAGAAAAAAGAAAGACGCGTAGTTAGGAAATCGGCTGGACAAACAAACGCTCCCAGCATCCGTAAACACGAGGCAAAGTGTCGCATTGAAAGGATGTATGTAGGATGTACGTACGTGAACTTTTACATACAGTGTGTTTTTTCTAGAGGTTTGGTTTTTAACCCTTACTGGTACAATGTCGAATCTCATTCAACGTCGATTTTTTCCTCTTAGGTCCCATGTCGGATGTCATTCGACATTTTTTTCATCATTAGTATTATTTATTTAAATTCCAAGCTTACATTTTTGTCACTCGTAACTATTACAGCAGTATGTGGAGCAGAGGACAAAATATTTTTTTCCAGTTGGAATGTAACTGTATACCTATATTTTTTTAATTTTAGGGGACCGGGAAGGGTTAAACTGGCAACATTGTGTTTACAGACTGTCAATTTGACAATTGATTTGTAGTCACCATGAAAAGATTGAATGGCCATTTCGCACGTCGTGGGTTCGGTGAATGGGTCGAAAACAATATTCAGCTAGATCTTCTTTTCAACGCAAAATTTTGTTCACCGATTAGGCACATTTTTGGTTAAATGGCTTTGTCAATAAGCACAATTGCCGAATTTGGAGTGGAAAAAATCAAGAAGCCTTTGTCGAGACGCCTAACATCCATTAAAAGTCACTGTTTGGTGTGGTTTATGGGCAGGTGGAATCATTGGCCCATATTTGTTTAAAGACGATGCCGACTAGAATGTTACGGTCAATAAAGAGCGTTACAGAACCATGATTACTGATTTCTTCGTACCTCAGTTGAATGACATTGATGTGACAGAGCTGCAGTTTCAACAAGATGGCGCAACACGGCGGGTGCCATCATCAATTTAAAAAAAATTATACCTCTAAAAAAACATTCTTTATATGTCACCGTTGTGTTGAGCTAGATTTATGTCCTGTAAAACAAAATAAATGCTGAAAGGACGTGTCTAGTCTGAGCCACATGAGGACTTGATATGTTACAATTGCACTATTGACAGCATTTCTTCTTCTTCTTCTTGGCTTAATCCCAACTTATCGTCTTTGTAGACTGTCAGGGTCAGCTCTCTTCGTCCTCAGGCTGTAAGTCCTTCTATCATATAAAACGTCACCCAGGCCAGTGTTCCGCAAACTTTTTCTATTCATGGTACACCTACCAAATTAAGACATTTCAGAGGAACACATTTACCATATTATTTATTAAAACCCTTATCAGCATCCCAATAGTGCATAGGGCATTGCGTCATATAAACGCAGTGTAATCTTGATCGTTTACGCGTGAAGGAAAGGTAATCAGCCCTCCACTTCAGGTACCAGTCCAGGGTAATATTGAATAAATATTAGAGTGAAAAAATCACTTATATTTATTTAACCCCCCCTGGGAATCGAACCCGGGACCTCCAGAACGGTAGCCGAGCGTGCTGACCATTACACTACGGAGGCAGACAAAATTGTGTATCATATTATGGTAACATATTTAATATATTATGTTTAATTTCGAAATGTGAGCCTACTTAACTAAAAATTTGGAGCAAATGTGTTATTTTCACAATCTAGACTTTTTTCTGAGGCACACCAACTAATCAACACGCTACACCAGTGTGCCGCGGCACACACGCGGCGGAACAATGACCTAGGCCATGCCTTCGAATCTTGTTATCTTTCTTTAGCATCCATATTTAGTCTTTCTCAACGTTTTGCCGCACATTCGTCAGAGAGATCGCATTTCGATTGCATTCAGTCTTATGTATTAATTAACATTGCACATCAAAGGTATTATTTTATGCGTGTTTATTATCCAATTAACGCATTTTAATTATCAACGGTCATAAATCCAATCAGTGAAATAATTAAAAAATGGACTCCTATTACAGAAAGTGCAATCAAAATAATGTTTTGCGCTTTTGATATTACGAATTATAAAATGTCATTATAATGGATGATTTCATTTGAGTAATAAAAATAATATTAATTAATTTGATAAATTATACTCAACTCAACCATAAAAAATCAAATTAAAGCCGTATATTTTGTGATATTTGTTTATTTTAAATCCGAGTACAATGAAAACGCATGAATCAAACAGGGGTCTGAAAACTGTTGTGTGAGTAAACAGTTTCTTCTTCATCATTACTTATCCGTACCCAATGGTAAATAGGGCACTGCATCGTATGATGTAGTTTTATTATGATTGTTACTTGCATGATAAATATATTTATGTGTGTATGTGTGCGTGTGTGCGTGTGTGCATGTGTGCCTGTGTGAGTGTGAATAATGATTTAGTTATGTCGTTTTTAAATGTTAAAATGACTTAATTTCATTAATTTATTTGGCAGTCACAATGAATTTAATGATACTGGTATTTACCAAGTAAAACTTTTATTAAAAATGGATAGATATAATCACAAAATTGTAATTATATATATCTATTTTAAATATAAGTTTTACTTGGTAAATACCAATATCTTTAAATCCATTGTGACACGTGTTTCGATGCTTTTCGCATTGACGTATACTATACGTAAGTAATATAAAAAATAATAATGAATAAACAGTACCGCATAGTTCCTGACGAATCAGTTGATGAAAGAAAATGGAAGCCTAAGTACATATTAACAATTGTTCAATAAATCGTTCCCATCATTTTTAATTTTTTGCCGAGGAAAGAAGGAAGTCAAAAAATATGAAACAAACGCAAAATAAAGGAATGGGTAAATGACCAAGTGGTAATTCTATGAAAATTTAATTTTTATTATATTTTTTTAAATTTTTTTTCGTGCTTATGTAAGGTAAAAACAATAAAAAAACGTATGTAAAAAAACGTATGGTTAAAAACAATAAAAAAACGGATATAAAAAGAACTCCACCGACAAGACACACAAAGTGGCGTGGTGGGTCCCTGCAATTTAAAAAAAAATATAATTCTAAATTTTTAAATGAATGTATCCAGTATAGTACATGTATGTACGAGTATATATTTAACAAATAAATGTTTTAAAAGTATTTATATTCAATGTATTACGAAATTTTAATTTATTATTAATAATAATTTTGGATAAACTACATATATAACGCCACATTCGTAAAAAAAACTACCTCAAGGGCGCTTATTACGTGCATGTCAGATTTTCATTCGTGATTTGCTTACGCGTGCGACATTTTATCGCTCACCCAGAGAATCGGAGCCCGGGGCTCGTTTGGTCGCCTTGTATTCTGCGTATATATACAAATTCTGCGGATTTACATACATCCGCCGGTTTCTAAGCGAAACGGAGGGAAATTTATCCCAAGCCATTACTTCAAAACCTCTTCTTTGTGTTCAATTTGTTTAAGGTTATATGTGAAATTAGGTTATGTGGCACCCAGGAATAAACTGGCGAAAGTTCCGGCAGTTTTGAGCGGAGCAAACATTAGTTCAGGGGTGTTATTTTAACGCCTCATCGGAGCCAGATAATTTGCTTCTCGAAGGTTTGCAAATAATATGTAACATTCACAGTATTTTGAATGTGTCCAATTTATTGTTCGCATATTCTGAATTCGCTCCACTTGGCAGTTATTGTATTTTTTTTTCATCTACTACTACTACTACCATCACGCCGTTTTCCCGAAGGAGTAGGCAGGGAGGATGGAACGCCACACTTTTCTGTCCTGACATACACTCCTTGCTTCTATTTAATTCATCATATACATAATTATAAATTAAAGATTAGAGCGTACATTTTACAAAATTTTACACATATTACAATTTCACAAGTTACTCAAATTTCGAAAATTATATTTATGCTTCAATTGAAAAGATCTACTTTATATAATTAAAATGTAACTTTGTTTTAAAATCGCTATAAATTTATAGGGATTTCAAAACAAAGTCAAATTTTAATTATAAAATGGAAAATCACAAAGTTAGTGCTTCAAATATAAATTATAGATCTTTTTTGTGCTGATTCTTTGGCGACATATATGTTTGGAATTAATAGATTTTTTTTCTTATCCTTCATATTTGTTTCGATATCATTTTTTGTTGTTGTTGATATTAATCACTTCTAAGTAATTAATATCAACAAAATACTTATTTCTACTAATAACAAAAAATTGGATATTCAAAACATTGGGAGTAAAGTAGACTGAATGCAGTCGAAATGCGATCTCTCAGAAGAATGTGCGACAAAACGATGTATGATAGATGTACGAATAGTGAAATAAGGAAGGAATGCAAAGCTGAGATAAGCATTATCGATAAAATTAAGAAAGAAGTGTTGAGATGGTTTGGACATGTAAAACGAATGAGTGAGGAAAGAACGGTAAAACAAATTTATGAGGCGAGTGTTAGCGGGAAAAGAAGCAGAGGAAGACCGAGAAAAACATGGCACGATCAGGTATGGCAAATACTTGAAAGTGGTCAGGTTAGGAGTCGTAACAATCGGCGGGTATGTATGAGGAGATGCATGAACGTGGAAGAGGCGAAGAATGTTTGCAAGGACAGAGTGGTGTGGCGCTCTATTCTCTCTGCCTACCCCTGCGGGGAAGTGGCGTGATGTTTAGTTAGTTAGTTAGTTAGTTAGTGAGTAAAATTCTACCCATAAACATAGTTATTACATTTTTTATTTATGTTTTCAAGCGTATCCGAGTGTGTAGCATTATTCAGAAAGAATCTTACGTACATGTTTGATGGTTTCTGCAAATAAAAACTTACTTAATTCAACTAAAGATGTAGCTGGAGACGTAGTATGCAGAAGATTTTTTTTCAGTTAAAGAGTAAATTTAATCAATTTATTATGAGTAGAATAGGCTCATGTTTTTTTTAATTGGCAAAAAAACACCCAAAATTGAGTGATACATAATAGGCTCATGTTACACAGTGCATAAAGTGATCGCTTAAATCGGCCAATAACAGATAATTTAATACTCAGACGTCCATATTATTCTTCATCTATGTTGGGATACTGTCAGAAGTATCTGGTAAGGCATTGAAAGGGGGGGGGGCAGAGAGATGATCCAAAAAGGGATGATATGATGCACAGTTGGGGTTTTAAGGATGTTCTTGAAGGCTATCAGAAAAAGGGTATTTATGACGCGGAGAGGCAATTTATTCAAGAGTTTTGTAGCTTGGAAGAAAAAGAAATTATTTAAGAATGTTGGTGAGGTATGGAAAGTGTTCCTGAGAGGAGATAAACGATAAACTATGATCAGAAAGGTGTATAATTTTGTCAAGAAGTGTTTGTTGAACGTCATATCACTTGTTCCTTATAAACATTTTCACTCAATTGGATTTTCTATAGTAGACTTGTCATAAACATACTAAATCGATTGTGGAAAACCTAATTTACAGAAAATTTTCACAATAAATGAGTGATAAATGAGTGTCTTAATATAAACTTATTTGATGAAATTGGCAATACACCAAATACATTACATTACACAAGTTAACATTTTCTTTGGATGACATTTATTTATTACAACTTGTACATAATGTAATGTTAGCTTGTGAAATGTATTTGTTCTATAGGGGATTTTATCAAATAAGTTTATATTAAGACTATCACCCATTTATTGTGAAAATTTTCACTGAATTACGTTTTGTTTAATCGATATAGTAAGTTTATGACAATTCGATTATTATAATCGATATTAACAATCTTTCCGATCGGCTAAAGTGCAATAAAGTTACTAAATTTTAGGTACTAAATAAATTTCATCCAAAGAAAATGGTAATTTGTGTAATGTAATGTATTTGTTTTATTAATTTTTTTATAAACAAGTCTATTTTAAAATCCTTTCTGATTAGCGAAAGTTTCAGTAAGTTACTTAATTGTTGGTATTAAATAAATCTCATCTAAAGAAAATGTTAATTCGTGTAATGTAATGTATTTATTTGTTTTATTAGAAATTTCTTCGAATAACTTTATATCGAAATCCTTTCTGATTAGCTAAAGTGTTAAAAACTTACTTAATTGAAGGTAATAAATAAATCTCATTTATGGAAAATGTTAAATTATGTAATGTAATGTAAGAGTATTTGTTCTATTGGAAATTTCATTAAATAAGTAAATATTATGAACTTTTCAGATAAGCTAAAGTTTCTGATTTTCAATAAAGATCGCTGGAATTTTTGCTAAGAATTATTTTCTTAAAACAACCAATTAATTATTGAGTTAACTGACTGAGAGCCATGGGATTTATTTTGAAAAAAATATTTTTTTACAAATGTTTTTGGTTCTGAAATATTAACGTTTCAGTATCGTCAAGATATTATCTTTAGTCCTCCGATTAAAAAATGTTCAAAGGGGGAATTTACATAATTGATAGCTTAGGGTAATCCTTCCGCCTAGGAGAAGGATCAAAGCATTAAAAAAATAATTCCGTCCTACAAAATCCGGCTTTTCAGCGTTCCTGTTCCCCTTGTACCTTATTGTAAAGAGAAAAATAATTATAAGTCACCGAATTTTTGGCCTAATTTTTCACATTCTACTTTTTACATTTATTCAAAGCATCATATCGAAACCCTTTAAATGGTACTGCCCATTATAGAGTGTCCATCTTGGTGACGAAAAAAAAAACGTTACGTTTGTAAGGCACATTTCGTTACATGAGAGAGAATAATGATAGAACATAGAGAGAAGGAGAAATATATACAATCCGACGCCACGGGAGTGGAGCAAAACAATGCGACGTAAACATAATGATGAAATAAGACGGTGTCGATGTTTAAGTCAGACACTATATATAAACATCTGACGTATCACGCATTGTGTAAGTAATATTTATTGGGATTATTCACGGTTTTTACATTTGTGTTTTGCGATTGCTAGATTATATTTGCGAAAATCGCGAGTTGTGACGTTTCTAAACTTATACTGCGTCAAAAATTATAAATAATTGATTTTTTAAAGAACTTTTACTTCTTTCACGTGAACGCTCATTTTTTTATGCTATAGAGAAATCAAATTGAGTTACCATACCGGTTTATTACAAGTCGTAAGCCCTGTAAATACACGAACTTCCATATTCTTCATCGTCTATGTCGAAATCTCAAAATGTAAATTATTTTATCCTTCAGTTGTTTCTGAAAATCAGTTGTACTAATACTCCAGTATTCATAGTATACATAAGGTTTTCAATTTTATCTTGTTTTGTTTGTTGATTTTTGTTTTAAATTATCAGTATGCAGTTTACTCAGTATTCCCTAGATTAAACATATATTCTTTATAAATTTAATATTTAGATATTTGAAAAAATGATTTTATAGGCAATTTTTTACATTTATTTTATTCGGGATTTCTTTAAAGAGGGCTTTGCTGTAACTTTAGGTTTTCTCTCACTGCATCCATCAATTATGGTACATACTTTGTGGTAATTTCTTTCCATTTTAAACTTAACTGTGACTTCGTAAGGTCAACTATTTATTAAAATATTTTGTATCACATGTTTCGATGCATTTTAACATCATTATGAAATGATTAAAGAAAACACTTGTTTTTTACCACTTGAGTTTTATTAAAGACTACATGTTTCAGAAGTTAAACTTCCATCATTCAGGTCTGTATAACAACAGTTATAGTTATTATACAGTCATGAATGATGGAAGTTTAACTTCTGAAACATGTAGTCTTTAATAAAACTCAAGTGGTAAAAAACAAGTGTTTTCTTTAATCATTGTAACATGCCTTACCACAAAGACAATGCCGAAACAATAAATAAAATATCATTATGAAATATCACATATGAAACTTAACCTTTATTTGATAGTTGTGCTCTTCGGTTGCGTGAAGAGATAGATTTTTATAAATATTCAAGTAAATGTGAATGTTTCAACCCTTTCCTAGATCGCTAGATCGCGAGGTCCTTACTTTATAATAATTATCTATTACTCAACTTATTTGTGTCAAAAGACAATAATATGCAGTCTTTTGTGAAGCTATACATATGAAAAAATAAAACATACTCTTAAAATATTCTTATTTATCTCTGATCGAAAATATTTTTTTTAATGATTTATTTGTTTTTATTTGGTGAGTAGGTACTTACTACTTTTGTCTCACATGTTTCGATTGGATTTTAACAAAATTATGAAATTTTACACGTGAAACTAATCTTTTGTTTGAAAGTTTTGGTTTTGGGGCGTTAACGGATTTTAATAAATATTTAAGTAAAATTTTCAACCCTTTCATCCTATACGGTAATTGTCTATTACTAAATAATGTTTTTTTTTCTTCCTATTATTACATCGAACCCTTATCCGCACCCCAAATATGCATAGGGCACTGCATCATATAAACGCAGTGTTATCTTGATCGTTAACACACGAAGGACAAGTGATCAGCCTTCCGCTTCAGGTACCAGTCCAGGGTAGTATTGAATAAATATTAGAGTGAAAAAATCATTCATATTTATCTGAACCCCCCTGGGAATCGAACTCGGAACCTTTAGTACGGCTACCGAGCGTGCTGACCATTATTACACTACGGAGGTGGACAGATTAATTCATAGTAATAAAATCAAATAAAACATTAAAAAAGTAATAATTTCTCTATGATTGAAAATATTTTGTTTGTGATTTATTAGCATAAAAGGATAAATAAATAACCTTTTTCACCCTTCTAAATATTTTGGTCCATTTCCTCGCACTTAACAGTGTAGCGAAGGGGTAGCTTGCTTTAAATTTTCGCGAACGTTTTTTTTATATTTTTTGCAAGTCACTTAATTAGATTCAACGAGCCTTCACCATTTTTGGGGACTAAGTGGTTTGTTTTTGGGGTAATCTAATTTTCAACTTTCTAAATCTGGGCGAGTAGAAAGCTTCGACATTTTTTCAAGCGATGAAAACAAATTGTTAATAAAAAATACTTTTTTTCAGACAGTATTTTGATCAGGCTTGCACGTTTGCTCATAAATAGAAAATATTGTTTACTAACTTACTAACTAACAACCATGCCGCTTCCCCGCAGGGGTAGGCAGAGAGAATAGAACGCCACACCACTCTGTCCTTGCAAAAATTCGCCTCTTCCACGTTCATGCATCTCCTCATACATACCCGCCGATTGTTTCGACTCCTAACCTGATCACTTTCATGTATTTGGCATACTTGATCGTGCCAAGTTTTTCTCGGTCTTCCTCTGCTCCTTTTTCTTGTACTGCCAGTTTAGCTTTCGCTGTTTGGTTTTTGTTTGCTATAACTGATTGCAGTTCACCATTCGCTTTGTTCCCAGCATTAACTCTCCTTTCTATGTCTTTATCAATCTTTCCATCCCTAGAAAAGATTGTTTATTGATTTGGCTGGCATAAACTTTGTGGAATGGCATGCTGATTATTTAAAAATTAAACACTTATTGATATTTATTTCTCTCTCTTTTAAAAAATTACGAGCACTAGAAATATTCGGGTATACAGAGAGGTTTAAATTTTTTATTGATTTAAAATTACCCTGACAGGTCCCTGAAGCGTAGGAGTGATCACCTTGCTTTCGTGTAAGTAACGATCAAGATAAAACTGCGTCAATACGATTCAGTGCCCTATGCACCATTGAGTGCGTAAGAGTTAGAAAAAGAAGATATATAAAAGTGGGTAGGGTAATGAATAGAGGGGGGGGGGGTAAAGGGGCATTTTAGTAATGGGTGCATAGATAATATTGGTGACGTATTTTGGAAAAGCATAACTTGTGTCCGACCCATCATGACGTATGGAATCGAAAGTAGAGCAGACACCACTTCCACAAAAAAACGCGCTTAGAGTATCAGAAATGAAGACTCTAAGAAGCATATCAGGCAAGAGTCTTCGAGATAGAATAAGAAATCCCAGGATCAGGGAAATATGCGAGATCGAAGATGCTGTTAGGTGGGGAAGGCAACGAAGGAGACAATGGTATGCGCATGTGAGGAGATTGGAACCATCCAGACTCCCCTACATCGCACTATGCGGCCAACCGCATAGTAGACGACTCCCGGGCATACCACCAAAGAGATGGGTCGATAGCTGGGAATCGACGTCCCAGGAGGCTAATCCCTCTTAAAAACAGGCCGGAAGGCCTACAATAAGAAGATAAAAAAGAAGAAGAAGATAGTATTAATTATTATTATGAGTTCTTAAATTTGAGTATTGTTGTCAATCATGGGTAGAATGGTGAATATAACACCTGTATAAAGGTGAACACTTAAACTAGTCTATGATGGCTCGTAAGCCCTGCAATTATGCAGACTTCCACATTCTTCTTCATCTATGTTAAGATATTAAAACATAAGGATTTATTTGAAGATTTTTTTTATCATAGCGCAGAAAGTTGAGTGAATGTTAGCCAATTTAAAAACGGAATTGCAAACGTTTTACCGGAAATTAATATTGGACTATTGGGCGCGCCTAAAGGGGGAAGGAAAAGCGTTTCATTTTTTTTATCTCTAAAGTCTAATCTATCTGCCGGAAAATTTTATGCTTTCCTATCTTCAAATCGAAACATAAATATTTTGCGCTTTCCACGGATTTTATAAATATTTTTTTGATGAAACGTTGGATCATTCCATGAATATGCGGTAGTTTTCAGTAAATGTAAATACGGAATTAGAGCGCTTGTGCACTACACGGAATTTTACCGTCCGTCACTTCAGTTAGCGTGAGAAAGCAATCATTGTGCTTGTGCTTTTGCCCATCTTTCTTCGGATCGGTACTCTTGAACACGTTGTGCGTAAATTCGATCACGGTAAACTGTCATAGTCGCTTTTATTTTTCAAAACCGGACTGCCGGAATGTAAAATTCCGTGTAGTGCACAAGCTTACTTACTGTGTTTGAAAATGATGCGGAATGCATCGAAACACGTGTCACAATAGATTTCAAGAAATAGTGGTTTTTACAAAATGTGTGCTCACTTTGTGATACGACATGATTAAATTATGATTAAACTCTTGTTTTTTTATCACTTGAGTTTAATATTGTTACGACTAGTTTCGTAAGATACAGATTTATTTATTTTATTTTATTTATTTATTTTCAAAAAAAAATTACATACAAAAGTCATATATATACAATATCCCCGATGAGTAATTTCTATTTCTCATTTTGGGACATGGGATAAAGGTTAACAAGACTGAAACAAAAATAATAAAGTTCAAAAACATATTTAAAAAAAAAAACAAAACTAATACAACGCAAAATATAAAAGCAATAAACAGGTACAATGAATAGGCATAAGAAGCATATTTAAATTAAATAAATGAAAAAACATAAGGTAAGAAGCATTTTAACAAACAAATGAGAAAATATAAATAAAGAGGAAATATTAAAAACATAAGGAAAAACAAAATAAGAAAATATGACTAAACACTACATAAATGATGCTCCATAAATGATGCTCCCATCTACGGGTTTAAATTTAAACTATGTAAAAATAAGTGTTTTATTTATAAATTTAATCTTGTCTTACTACAAAGTGAATATGCCACTAAAAAAATTACCTTTATTTCTTCACTCATTCGATTCACATTATTTTTTGTCTGAAAATATGTAAAAAAATGTTCAGTGTAATATTTATGGCCTTCAAAGTACAGCAAATACTTTCAGACTAACCAAACGTAGAGTACACTGTATAGCGCTGTACATATATGTTACATACGTGTACGCTTTCATTCCCTTGATGATGTATTGAAGTTTTAACAGCTCTCGACAAAACCGTTTAAAAAAACCTAGCTAGCTATTCAGAGTTTTTCTCTGACCTAATTTTGATACTGTCCTCGTCATGTTCGGGTGACACGTGTCTTTTCCCGCTTTTTATATTTAAACAAGCATCTATATATATTTAAAAAAAACCTTTTGCGATCGTTATCAAGCGGAAATAAAGGAATGCTGAGGTGGGTTTTATTTTCGAATGAGTATTTATTTTTCTTTGTTAAATTTCCTGATCACACATTCGTGATTACATGGTCGCAAAATTGATTTAAAAGTTGTATATCCATATGTTGCAAGTGACAAAACACAACGTTTTTCAGCATATTTGTAAAAAATGAAATATTTCAAATATTTGAAATATGATTTATTAACGGTTTAATTACATTTGTGATTAGGATATACAGTATCGAACAGATTATTTGAAACAAAACTTTTTGTTATTTTAGTATTTTCGTAAAAAGTTACATCACAAATTAATATTTAATCTGATTTCATTTGGGCTTAATCAAAGATTTTACTCTTCTTGGCATGTATTATATAAGGCTTTGGCACGTGGATGCCATTTTTTCGTCTCGCAACCATACCTAAATTATGGACAAAATAAGCTTTACGACCGTAGTGCAATCAATTTTGGAGAGCCAATTTTTACAGATTGCCAATAGATTTTCAATTAGGTTTGGGAAGTACATATCGCTCACTCCTCAAAAACGTCATATACCAAAAATCGATAATTTTCAGTTATACATGTTTTCGGAATGTCCAGAAAATGTACTATATCCCAGCAAAAGCGGCATATTTTAAACTTAATATTTACCCGCTAAAGGGCAGAAAGTGTTGTTTTTGCATTTTGAAGAAAAGGTATTGTTTAACTTTTTTTTAAACATACTTAATATTTTTCAAATGGAGAAAAAACCTTCAGGTTTTACCTAAAAAGACCTATTGCACAGTAAAAAGTTTAATAAGTGGCTTGATATTTATTTTTAATGCATTTTATTATATTTTTAACTATAAAAACGATCTCCTGAAAAATCATGTTTTTTGATAAATGACGTTGTCAAAAGGAGTGAGCGTTATACGATATATTATTATATAAACTTTATTTTGACATCAATAACTTATTTTCCCATTTTGTTGGAATTTTTTAAATTTGCGTCTAGCACCCTTCCTGTACTAACTTGTATTTCACCTTTCCATCCCTCGAACCGCCATTACGACAGAAAAGGGATGCATGGTTCGTTCTTTTTTACCGTTTTCCTGATCACGCCAAATACATACACGAGAGATGCTCCCAGACGGTCTGTTCCTACGCGCAGTTTAGATTTATCGATGCAATTGTTCTCGGCAAATGTAATGACATTCTTGGGACAGCGCGGGCGAGGAGAGGGGAAGGGAAGTGGAGGAGAGAAGTGGGGTGAAACCACTCTCAATGCCGTCTCATGGCGGGACATTTTAGTGTCGCAATAATCGTTTTATTTGAAAGGGAAAAATAACGGCCGTCTTGTGTATTAGGAATACAGAGCTGATAAAAAAAAAATACATTATTTTTTGACTACTTATGAAATATGAAGAATAATATGGAAGTCTGGGCATTTACGGGGCTGACGACCGTCATAGGCTAGTTTAAGTGATCACTTTACACACGTGTAACATTCACCTATTTAGTAACCTTGTTCTTGAATCACTAGAACTTCACTAGAGACATCTATTGGTGAGATGAAAAGAAGCATTTTATTGAGGAGAAACTTTTATATTAGTATGTGAGGTCCGAATCCTAGATTATAATCACATATATGAAAAACGCCAGAAAACATCATTTTGATTTTTAATATTTAATCTTATAATTCGACCAGTTAATTTAATATTTTCATATTCTTCATCATCTTTGATTAGATGTCAAAAAAGAATATAAAAATAACTCCTATAATTGGAGATAATCCAGATTTGTGAACAAGTATTTTATACACACAAAAAATGTTGTAAATAAATATCTGTAATATAATACGGATGTAGGAAGCAAAAGATGTCTGCAAAGACAGAGTGGTGTGGCGTTCTATTATCTCTGCCTACCGCAACGTGATGGTAAGTTGGCTAGATAGTTAAAATACATTTTAAGGTCTTAACGACGTAACAATTATTTCGTCATGATATACTTACATTTTCACAAATATCGTTTACAATAACTTTTTTATATTACATTTCCATTTTTTTTAAAGTTTTTTTATAAATTTTTATTTATCTATTTTCTATAAAGTATTTTTTGAAATCTGAAATCTTTCAAGGTTATTATTTTTAAATTTAAATTTAACGTTTGATTCGAATACTAGCGTGTTGAATACCTGCACAGATAAAAGCATGCTTTTAGAAAAACAGCTTTTTACTGCAATGGCAGCGCCACGTGTTGAACGTAACAAAAATACACGCAAAACATAATATTGCTCATGGCGGGCAGCATGTTTCTTGATAGGTTCTAAAATATTATATACCCACCGCATTGTGAAATGAACATATCGCTCACTCCTTTCAACAACGTCATATATAAAAAAACTTGATTTTTCAGGAGATCGTTTTTAAAGTTTAAGAATATAATGAAATGTATTAAAAATAAATATCAAGCCACTTATTGAACTTTTTACTGCGCAACAAATCTTTTTACGTAAAACCTGTCACCCATCGTAGTGGGGGATCTTGTTCGCAAATTTCCCGATCAATGCACTTTCGATTGTCTTGTTTGGCGCCCACGGCGTCCCTTTAACGATCTAATAAAAGTTTCCCCTGTTTAAATGACCTTAAATGGATCCATCGCCTTCCTTCTAGAAGTTTTCCTTTTACGGCCACTATGCCGGATATTTGGCATCATGAATAACCTAACTATATTTTAACTCTCCCATAAGTTATTCTGAATAGAACCATTTATGTTTTATGTGTACGTATAAAAAAATATTTTTATTTGATATTCGAATATTTATTCCCGTTTTTATTGTAAACTTTACGCATTTCGATCAAATTACTCGTTTTTCGGGCGTTGTAAATTTTTATATGTAAGGTTATTTATATATATATATATATATATATATATATATATATATATATATATATATATATATATATATATATATATATATATATATATATATATATATATATATATATATAATAATATATATATATATATATATATATATATATATATATATATACATATATCATCGATTACAACAGCACCATCTGCGTACTTTAGGTCGTAGAGTTTCTGAGGGAAGGAGATCGATATTACTTGGTCGGGTGGTAGCTCGAACAAGAGGAAGACAAAAAACTCTTAGATGCTGTAGAAAGCATGATTCGAAGACATGGCCTCGGTGGCGTTGACCAAGATAGAAGAACCTACAACCTGAGGACGAGGAGAGCTGACCTTTACTGTCTACAAAGACGATAAGTTGGGAAGGAGCCAGGAATAAGAAAGGTGATAAAAGGAAGCTTCAGTCTTTTCGCTACTATGTACAGCTTTAACCTTAAACTTTAAATACATTCTGAAGAAAACTTGAGATTATTCGATTGTTTGATCCCCGTAACTGTCAATATTGCCACAACTTCATTTCGGGGCATCCTCTTCCAACGCTTCTACACGAACGTACCGGAAGCAATTCGACTATTTATATGCAGCGGGCGAAACCTACTCTAATGCAAAACGTTGAATTTCGGGCAATATGCGTAGGGGAAAGGAATTTGATTTTGGGGAAACTACATAATATATCGTTTAATATTTAAAGATGACATTTTAGAGTGCCTATTCTCAAAACCATAGTGGTTTTTCATTGCCTTACAAGCAATTTTCTCGTGAAATTGATATCTTTGGCCAGGGATGTCCGTAAATTGAGTGTCGTTCATATTTTATTAAATGGGTGGCCATGTCTTCGAACTAGGCACTACATGGAGCTGAATGAAATTATTTTAATTAAAGTTTTGCCTGGCAAATATCACTGTTTCTTAAAATTCTTTTGTTTTCTGTTTCTTATTCCTTCGTAGACATGGCACCTTACAAGGGCCCAGAGCGGCCGTGTAGCTTGAAAAATAGATGTTAGCGAAGAATTTAAAGCGTTCGGTGGTTTAACTTCGTGAAGAACACGGAAATACGGCGTCAGATGAGGCAACTCATGGTTACAACTGTTGCCAAGGAAAGGCGATTCAGTTGGCTAGGCCATGTATTTCGCATGTTTCTTTGCCGCCATACTTGAACATTCTAACTCTTTTGCAATGCATCAGGTTTTCCTTAGACGTCTTCTGCTGACAATTTGTCTAAAACACGGATCTGACTTGGAAGGATGCAAGGGAGCTGGTAGTCGACAGAAGAGCTTGGAGGTAGTTTGTGGAATCCATATGTCCACATAAGGAGCGGATATGGTTGAATAGTTTTAAAATATACTTGAAATTCACCCTGAGGTGGCGTATAAGTTCATTATTCGCGTTATATGAATCGTCCTCAAATAGCCCGCACGGTATCTTCTCTCCGCGACGGCAATAGGAATGGAAAATAGGAAGTATGGGATGGAAGTCACTATTTTCACTCTGCTGTACATAGGGTAACCACGTGAAGAATTGTAACGAAATAATGACGTTACAATTTTAATTTAAAGGCGGGATAATTGATAGCCCGCAACTTAATTTGATTAAAAACCAGGTAACATTTATTGTTTCATTAATTGATTCGGCAGTCACTTCGTGGTAAAATCTATCCATTTTCAATAAATGTTTTATTTAGTAAATAGCACTATTACCGTATACGGTGTTTAAAAATGATGCGGAATGCATCGAAACACGTGTCACAGTAGATTTTAAGAAATAGTGGTATTAACTAAGTAAAACATTAATTAAAAACATTAATTGCAATACATTTTTTTGCTTAAAATACTGTTTTTGTGCTGAAAAACTACGTTTTTATTCGAACTAAAAATATGGCTTTAAAAGTGAAACAGTTGTTAAAAGGTAAGTTTTTGTTTGAAGTTTTACTTGGGAAATACTACTATTACATTAAATCTTGTTTGAAAATGATGCAGAATGCACCGAAACATGTGTCACAATAGATTTTAAGAAAAAGTGGTAGTTACCAAGTAAAAGTTAAATTAAACATCTGTGAATAACTTGATCAGATTTAAGATTATGAAAAAAGTAACATTTACATGTAAAAATACAAATATTAAAGATATTGCTTCGCATGTCTTTGATAACGACTAAGTAAAAAGATCATAGACGCGACTTATCGTCAAAACAAATCTAAAACGACCCGCAAACGAACCTACCCTTAGGTGGCTGGCTGGCAACCCTACTTTTCCTCCCGGTCCACATTATTGACTTTGTGATTTATCCCACTTCTTGCCATTCCAATAATACCTCTCCCAGTTTTATGATGCATTCCCATGCGGTGTCATCGGGAAATCTCCTCCACTCTGCTCGCTCGATTCCAGATCTTCCTTTTTCCGAATAGGGGAATATGGCATGCTCCTTCCTGGATGTATTACGGCCAACCACGGTGACATTTTTTCATTAGACTCCCTACCTTTTATTTGTTTGCATAGAGACCTGTTTTTAGATTCCAAGAACCGCATACTTTCTTTTATTGATTTGGAAAACTTTTTTAGGTAGGTACGTTGTTTGCTTGTAAAATGAAAATGTTTTAAATTTATTAAGTTAAATGTAGATAAAATACTTTCGATCAAACCCCGTCGTTTTTTATTTATTTAAACTACGAACTTGTCAATTTCTCACTGTGCTTAACTATGGTTATTTATGTAGTAAGTGTTTATATTACTTTATATTATGTTGTATCATTTACAATTTCTAGATATATATTTTTAATAATGTAAGTGAACGTCTCGTCATGGGTTTTGCTAAGTGAGGCGTTCATCTGAAAATATATTAATGTATTGTAAAATGTAATGAGTGAATAAAAATGTAAATTATCGCATGAAATTTTCGATAAACTTTGCATTTATAACATATGTATATTTAACATAAAATGCTTTCGTTTTATCAAATATTTTGCATGAGCTAGATATAAATTATTATTAATATATTATTAGATTAAAACCAATATTTTTAGCTTTTCCAGTTTATTTTTATTTGACCAGCGACCGGGTTTCATCGTTACCGACATCATCAGACTGGTCTGATGATGTCGGTAATGACGAAACCCGGTCGCTGGTCAAATAAAAATAAAGTGGAAAAGCTAAAAATATTGGTTTTAATCTAATAATATATTAAAATGTAATTCCATCACGAAGTGTCAGTGGATAATATAAATCTATTAAAAAATTATTATCAATATTGGTATTATTTAAAGACCTAACCTATTTTCACCTTACAACAAAAATAAAGAAATATTTTTTTCTATATGTATTATTCCCAGGTTACATTTTACGTAATTATTTTTTTACTTAGAGCATCTTTTTTGTTTACAAAAAATAAGTTTTTCTTTTAAATAAAATAAGGTTTTGAGAAGAAAATAAGAAAAGAGTTGAAAGGTCTTATTCTTCTCCTTCTTCTGTTTGGTGTAGGCCTTATGCCTGTTTTAAAGAGGGATCGCCGCCAGCGATTATTGAGAGGTAGTAAAAATATTTTTTCAATACAAATTCAAAAAATCATATGACAAAATGCATTAAAAAAATTGCGTGGAGATACGTGTGGCCCCCCGCACAGCCAGTCGCTCACTGAATGTTTGCGAGTAACCATTTGTACATATTTCGTTATGATTGTGTACTAGACAGTATCGTGATTCCGAGCAATACATCATCCGTTGTAATATTTTAAAGAACGAATAACAGAGGCGTTATTTTAAACGTTACTCTAAATACCGCCACAAACGTTATCGTTAAATATTCCGATATTTAACGATAACGATAATCTTCTTGCACTAATTGTTGTCGTGTTTCGAGATCGTTTAACTTACCGCGCCACCATATTATTTGAACCCTTTCATTTGATATGAAGACATTAATAACAGGCGTGGCTGTTCGGGGGGTGTGTAATAAATTGGCGTTGCCTCCCTCGCAGTTTGAAAATTGCTAAGCGATCACCCGAGGAAACTAGAGCCGACAAACTTGGCCTCAATCAGGGCTCGATGTGTCGTAATATGACACATTCTGTGACGCACTCGAGTGTGTGTTACATTAACCGATCTACCGGTTAATTTGACTAAATTAAACTGCAAAATTATGAATAAAAAATAAAATAATTACGGGTAGTTGAACGTGATCCGTCCTGTTAGAGGATTTGGTTGGCTCGTTCCTCAGGGGAGTCAAAATAAATATAAGTGCATTTTTAATTTGAATTTTACTTGGTAAATACCACTTTTTCTTAAAATCTATTGTGACACGTGTTTAGATGCATTCATTGCGCATTATTTTGAAACATCATACGGTGTTTGAAAATGGATAGGTATTACCACAAAGTGACTGCCGAATCAATTAATGAAATTCAATAAAAGTGATTTTAACACTATCCTTATCAAAACAAATGTCAGACCGTAACATTTTTATTTTAATTACCTAATGATAGAATGATTATTCCGAAAACGGTTGTCACAAATTTGTGTTTTTTAAAGTGGTATTATACAATGTGAACGATGAATGATGAGGAGAGTTATATTACCATACCAAAAAGTTAACAATGCTTTTAATATGCAAAATATACTATCCTTATCATTCATCGTTCACGTCGTATAATACCACTTCAAAACTGTACCGGTTTTGGGATAACAATTTCCTCATTAGTTCAACTATAGACCTTCTTCTTCTTTATGATTTTCCACCCTTCTAGAGTGTTCTAGCCTGTGTTGAATTATTAACCATGAACCTGATGAATGCTCATCTCAGCCTTGCATTCTCAATTTTATGATTGAATGATTAATTCGATTGCAGACCTGACCGCTTACAAGAATTTCACAAATTTGATCTTATTATTCTTCTAATCTACTCTACCATTATATCCTATACATTCGCCTCATGAATTTGTTTTACTGTTTTTTCTTCACTCGTTCGATTCCTGTACCCAAACCATCTCAACACATATTACTTAATTTGACGGATAATGCTTATCTCAGCCTTGCAATCTTTTCCAATACCACCATTCGAACATCTATCATAAAAAATCTATAGAAAAATCATGAAATTTGATGGATTTTATCAAATATTTTAAAAACTTACGTTTGAATTTAAACGATTTATGACATACCTACAAACTGTACTTTAACCGTGTTTCATATCATTGATTATTATTGCCGAAACAACAGAGTGATAAATTATTACAGGAACCCAAGCGTAGGTACTTGTTACTTCATAAATACGGTGCCAATTGTATATTTACAAGGTATAATACACTGTTTCTGCATGATCTAGTGAGGTGGCGTTTCGGAAATCGGAAACTAACAAGTCAGGCATATTTCCTCATTAGTAATTCAGCCAAAATAGTTTCGGGTTCACTCCCAACTGCCTGCCCTATGTGTTCGCTCAGTATATTATTTACAAAACTACGAACCTTTGCCTTTCCCGAAAGAACTACCCAACCCTTTGCTGGGCGTACTCTCAGAAATTTTGTAATCCAGGAAACACGTTACTTCGTAATATTTGATTACATATATTAAAATACCCTTATATTTATTTATTTATATTTTTATAAAATCCTGTTCTCAATGGATGAAAAAAGTGGGTAGAGATATTGAGAGAAGGATGAACCCAGGAAATAAAATAAATGGTGCAAATAATATCATGTCTTTCATTAATTGATTCGGCAGATACTTTGAAGGTAAATCTATCTATTTTTAATTTAAGTTTTACTCAGTAAATACCACTTTTTTTTAAAGTTGGGGATATTCATTCCGCATGTGACACGTGTAATAATAGATTTGAAGAAATAGTGATATGTACTAAGTAAGGCTTAAAATAAACATACATATCGGTAGCGTAAAGGCAAAGGGGTATATCTGTCTCAGACCAAATTTAACAGGAGAGCAAAAACAAATGTGTGAAATTAAATAACTCTTTTTTTTTATTTATTTAAACAAATATTTCAATTTCATACTATTTCTGTGAGCCTAAGCGGCTCATTATTGGAAATATCAAGGTAAAATATAAGGTATCAAATTGTGATAGAGTGGGTTCTAACCGAGAAACTCTGACTAAATAGTGTTTTATGTATTTTTATATGTACATATCTTAATAAACTAAATTAGTATTGCAACTACAGCTTTATCCTTTTGCCAGATTGTGGAATACACTATTTTAGAAATTTTGTTTAACAAACTTGGAAAATGACAAATTTGACACATATACCCCTTTGCCATTACACTATTGATATATCCATTTAAGTACTCCACACTAGAAATCATTTTAACATATTTTAAAAAAATGTGTTAATAACCTCTAGGGTGTAATTTATGTATTAAGGTAAAGAACACAGAAGCAAATTTTTGTCACATATGTATTTTTTATGAATTTTTAGAATTGTCTCATGTGAGGTTTATTTGTACATATTTGAGAGAGAATAAATAATATGGGATTGAAACATCTTTTTGACAATATATTTATAAATTATAATGAATTCCATGTATGGGTAATTTTTTTTTCTTCAATCCAATATGACGAAACAGTACCTACTATGAATATGAATGATTTACAACATTTTTAGTGTGTCCAAATACTTGTTCACAAAACCTGGATTATCTCCAATTGCAGGAGTTATTTTCATATTATTTTTTGACATCTCATCAAAGATGAAGAAGAATATGGAAGTCTGAGCATTTACGGGGCTGACGACCGTCATAGGCTGGTTTAAGTGATCACTTTACACACGTGTAACATTCACCAATTTTACCCATTATTGACAACCACACTACTTCAATTCTTGGAAGTTCTTTATATATGAACCAATTTAGAAACCTTGTTCTTGAATCACTAGAACTTCACTAGAGACATCTATTGGTGAGATGTAAAGAAGCTTACATCGGGGTCGTCAGCCACGTAAATGCCCAGACTTCCATATTCTTCTTCATCTTTGATGAGATGTCAAAAAATAATATCAATTATGTTATAATTTACAAATATTTTCTTACAATTTACAAATAATGCAATTATTAAAATTATAATATACTTACAACATTTTTAGTGTGTCCTAATGCTTGTTCTCAAATCTGGGTTTTCTCCACTTGAGAGTTATTTTTACGTTTTTTAACATCTCAGAAGTCTGGGTATTTACAGGGCTCTTCACTCATTCTACACACTGCGTGTAAAGTTCTTATTCTTCTTCATCTATGTTGAGATGTCAAAAATGTACTGTTACAATTTACTGAACAAATGATAATAATATTAAAAACGGATTTTTTAGATTTTATTTATTTATTGCAAAACCAACAGAATATTTAACAAAAATAACATAATATAATAAAATCAAAAATATAACATTCCAATTAGAGGTTTTCACTTCAGTAATCTAAAAATTTAAATAAAAATAAACTGTCATATACATAAAAGTACTACTATATAATAAACTTACATTACATGTTTTCATCAAATAATAGAAATTTTCTTTTTCAACTAGTCAAATAGACACCAAAAATATTTCTCTTTAACGTATTAAAAGAAACATTATTGATGTTTGTTTCATTCAGCATTACATTGCACATATCGCAGGCTCGATTTGATATATGAAATGGAAATCTTTAAAACACGCTGGGCACAATAGGTCTTCGTTACACCATTTGTAAAAGTAACGAGTTTTCCTCCCACATGGTGGCATTTGATCAAGCTAGTCTTAAAGTAAATTACTTGCAACAAATTTGTTAGATAGGTACTTTTTTTTAAAAACAAATCTTTTGTATTTTTAACAGCTATTTTTAAGACTTTATATGAGGGCTTGATGTAGGAGAGTGTTAATTTATTCCCTGTTTGTAACTTGTACGGGGTCTATTTTCGGATAAGACAGATAAAGTGTAATGCATGTTTATTTTATTATGCCTCGGTGAAGATGATTTATTAGGGATTGATGCAATATCCGAACACTGTGATATGAGATCTCTTGACAGTTTAATATGCTCACACGAATTCACCCCGCGGCATAATTTTATTATACATATTTTCTATTAAAGACGTCAATCATCACGGAAGTTTTAACTGGAATCAATTTTCAATCAACTTTCTTTGCTGCTGTCATTACTCAACTCAAATTCACCCACTTCGCTTTCGATAGGCCTAATAAATCAAATCCCCACTTCAGACTTGGGCACGTTCCTCAAAAGAAGTGATTTAAAGATACTTTTCAATGTGTAAGCTTAGTTTTGAGTTTGTACATTTATGCGAAGGGTACAAGTTTTGTCGTGCGTTGGCTAAGGGAGCTTTCCTAGTTTTTTGAAACTTTGAGTCCCTACTTGATATTCTAGTGATGGGTTTACATGGACATTACAAATTCTGGTTAGGTTAGAGTAGGCAGCTTTTATGTGCTTTAGTAGAACAACGGAGATATCTCTTACAATGAGAGAATGTTTTAAGTGTACATTATCATACTTTTTGTGATACTCAACAAGACTTGTTACGATTTAAAAGTTAATGTGTTTATTAAAAAAAATTAACAGTGCTAAGAATCTATATGTTGACTCTGGTATACTTTGTTAAAAACGCCACCGTTGATATCTCGACGATAACGCTAGTGTATTTTGTCGGTTTGGTTCTAAATTTCTGTTTCACCAATAATATTCAAAAACGAAATTTTAGTGAAAAAATTAAATATTTTCTTGAAGAATCTTATTTTTTTTCACAAAATTTTAAATGAACTATTTTGCAAAAAAAACATTGTTAATACTATTGTATACAAAATATGAAGCGTACAATGAATCATTATTTTTTTGATTAGACTATTAAAATTATTTTGGATATGATTTTACGACTTTCTTTTAATATTACTGCTTGAATGGACATGTTTCATAGGCAAACCAAATATCTTTTTTTGGTAGTTGTGTTTATATATATATATATATATATATATATATATATATATATATATATATATATATATATATATATATATATATATATATATATATATATATATATATATATATATATATATATATATATATATATATATATATATATATATATATATATATATATATATATATATATATATATATATATATATGTATATATATATACATACCCCTATAAAAAAAGTTCGAAAACAAAATGATAGATAAATTTTCAAGTGAATCACCAAAACCGTCCAATTTGCATTTGTCAATTTCGAAAAGACAAGCCTTTGGGCTTTAATGAAGTATCATATTTTTTTTATTTTACTCACTATGAATAAAACCAGGCAATATTGCGATGGCCGAAGTAAATTACGAATGCATATTCAAAGATATTCCGTCGGAATTGCATTCCACAAGTCCAGACTACTCGTAAAATGAATAAGGGATGGTCAGTACTATGTACAAAGGTACATATCTATTACTAGTTCTGTCCACGAGCTGAATGTTATGAAATATAACTTCAGTATGTGGCCAAAATTATGAATAAATTAAACATTAAGGGGTAGTAAGCAAATGTTTAAAAGTCATTTATTCTTTGGTAAAATGGCTTTATTTCATATCGTTCTGGAGTTTCAAAAATTATTTAATAAAGATTTAATAATAATAATAATAAATCCCTTACCGCACCCCAATGGTGCATAGGGCACTGCTTCATATAAACGCAGTGTTATCTCGATCGATTACACATGAAGGAAGGGTGATCAGCCCTCCACTTCAGGTACCAGTCCAGTGTAATATTGAATAAATATTAGAGTGAAAAAATCACTTATATTTATTAAACCCCCCTGGGAATCGAACCCGGGACCTCCAGAACGGTAGCCGAGCATGCTGACCATTACACTACGGAGGCGGACAACAAAGATTTAAACGCACTTAAATTGCTGTTAAATATATTTTTTCAACTTTATTTCAACTTTAATGTGCATTTACCTTAATCGTGTAAACCCTGTTTTATATTTTTTTCCTCATCTTTATTATAATGTCAATGTTATGAGATGAAAAGAAGCTTTTTAAAGAGTTTTTTAGTTTCTGCTCAATTAAAAGCTTCTTTACATTTCACCAGTAGATGTCTCTAGTGAAGTTCTAGTGATTCAATAACAATGTTTCTGAATTGGTTCACATATATAGAACTTCCAAGAATTTAAGTAGTGTGGTTGTCAAAAATGGGTAGAATTGGTGAATGTTACACGTGTGTGAAGCGACTTAAACCAGCCTTTGTCGGTCGTCAGCCCCGTAAATACCCAGACTTCAATATTCTCCTTCATCTTTGATGAGATGTCAAAAAATAATATTTAATAATATTTATTAGTTGTCTTAGAAAATTCTCCTTGCCTATTATGTAAAAGGATTTAAAGCATATTTGGTTTTTATATGTTAAAAACGAAAATGAGTGTGAAAGCCAATAATAAATAAATAAGATTGATCCCTAAAAACAAAACTATAGATACAATGGATTCAATATCTTATTTCAATCAAGATTTGTCACATAGCTCATTTATTTGTCATATTCATCTCGTCATATTTTCTAAATAAGACACCACTAAATCTGATGGACCTTTATGTCCTCGTGGATATAATATTTACCCTACAACGAAATGCATACAGCACAAATTCACGTTGTTACACCCGAGGGAGGTGCATAATTTAATGAAATTATCAAGCGAAAAAAATTTGAAACCGCAGCGGTTTCATTAATCATACTTATTTTTCAATTAGGCACGTGAACATCACGCTTCCGCGGCGCCATATCGTCCGCGAGTGCGCATGCGCCTGCCATTTTCACCAGTGTTGCAACGCTTCAAAACAAAAGCGTCCAGTCGTTGAAATATTATTCCATTCATAATAATTAATAGGTACCTACTCGGTTCTTCTTTAAGTCGCTGCCGGGTTAAAAAGAGAGATATCTGAATGGCTAATATCTGTTATTAAGATTATAGTTTTATTTTCAAGATTGTATGTATTTGGAAACGTTCCATTTATTTTTTAAAAAGAAAAAGTGGAATTCGGTAAATACAACTATTTTTTTTTAATCGACATATTTTGACACGTGCTTTTGATGCAATCATCTCATTATCACACACCGTATTTGATAACGATGCTGATTGGTTCGAAAGACGTGTCACAAAATATTTTAGGAAATAATGGTATTTGCCAAGTAAAATGTAAAGATATCTAGAGGAAGACCGAAAAATTCATGGATGCTGCAAAGAACAAGGTTCGAATACATGGCCTAGGTGACGTTGTCCATGACAGAAGGACCTATAACCTGAGGATGAGGAGAGCTGACCCCAGCAGTCTACAAAGACGATAAGTTGGGGTGTAGCCAGGAAGAAAAAGGAGCCAAGTAAAATCTAACTTTGAATGAAAACCCGGTATTTGATAGAATTATTTAAGTAAACCGGTTTTGTCTTCCGAAATAACGTATAATGTACCTGGCTACCGTACCCGCCACACGTCACAATCTTTATTCAGAATACCTGTCCTTCGAACTTATTATGTGCGGAGTTCACCTATGTTTCGAATGGCTAGTGAGTACTACTCATGTTTTAGCCAAGTTGACATTTTCAATTGCGGAAAATCTGTGTCGAAAAGTCGAATGGTGAGCAGATTGTCCTTTCAGGATCTTTAAAAACTATGCTTCTCTGCATTGTATATATTTCCCTACTAGAATCTACACCACACACACACACACACACACACACACACACACACACCCTCTTACACACTTCACACATACACATTTTCTCTCATAAATACGTGTTCATTTGCTAGATCTACACTAAATATTTTGTGCTAATCTTTATGTTTCTGTAGTTAACTATAATTGGCTTGTTAATGTATACCTTTTAATGTTTTGTTTTACATATGTTGCTGTTGTTAACCCAAATAATAAATAAATGAATAATAATAATAATAAATAATTAATATTTATTTTTAAATGTTGTTTATTGACAGTTGATTTATAATATTTATTTCTCATCATATTACAGGTCACAATTTATAATAATGTACCCTCTATGGATTTTCCCATGTAAAGGGCACATTTTACAATATTTAATTATAAAATTATATAAAATATTTTTTTATGACACGCAAGCAAATGCGACAGAGCCATCCATTATCCATTTACGGATAGCTTTATGTATTTAGTTTCGTTATTTAATGACTTTATACTAAAATAAAAATAATAAAAATGATACTTGCTGAGAAAATGTTTATTTTTTAAATAAATAAATAGGTACTTGACAAAAACTTTATTACGAGTATGCAAGGTGAACCGAGCACCTGCTTGTTCTAGAAAAAATGGAATTGAATGCGAAATAAAATCCATGACTTCCATACATATTTGATGACATTGTATCCATCATACACTTTTCAATATTTCACAAGTCTAGCAATAAAACATTTATTATTTTCTCTCCCGCGAACAGGGAAATCTATGAATATTTATTCAAAAATCATCTTCTTCGACAAAGAATTACATATTTATACAATATCGACCTTGGAAAACGAAAAGGATTGAAGTGACACTTGTGCAGAGCATGAATTATTTATACAGTTTCAGTCGTTATTTCTCAGCAAAAAAAGTCTGATTATACATATCGGCTTGTGGTCCCGTGGTTAGTGTCGCGGACTCTTAAGTCAGAGTTTTTCTGTTCGAACCCACTCTACCGCAATTCGATACCTATTTTTAATAATGAGCCGCTTAGGTTCACAGAAATAGAATGAAATTGAAATATTATGTGTAAATAATACAAACACAAATATTTCTCTTTATATATATATATATATATATATATATATATATATATATATATATATATATATATATATATATATATATATATATATATATATATATATATATATATATATATATATATATATATATATATATATATATATATATATATATATGATCTTTTTCTTTATTTCGGACTATGTTCTAAATATGAATATGAGGTGGAAGACCAGCTGTCTCTCCGTCGTTTAGGTGGTCTTCTGGGGGCCTGTTACCTCTTATGCTGCTATCTCCTGCTATTCTCACCACTCGATCCAAACTCTTCCCACATGATTTATCTACAAAAGTCTTCTATCTCTTCCCCATCGCACAACATCTTCAACATGGCAGATTTATGTTATTTCAGAGTTTCTTACTCCGTCGCGAAGTGTTAGGCCTGCAATGGATTGTAGAGTCTTCATTTCGGTGGTTGTAAGAAGGCTTTTCTTTCTCGTGGTGTCAGCTCTTGTTTCTATGCCGTATGACATGATCGTCTTATGTAGATGTTTTATTTTTTATTTTTATTTAATTTAAATTCTTTTGCATTTCACAACATAATAAAAATACAAGTACAAAAAAATACAAAAAAAGATTCCATAAAAGCATGGCCTGTCTGTGAGTAAACATTATATTTTAGGTCATAGTAAAGGGCACTGGCAAGAATACAATAGATATTATTAGAAGTAAAATTACATCAAAAGTGATAAAATATGCTTCAAATAGTTCATTTTAACAGAAAACAAAAAAGAAAAAAAAGAAAAAGAAATACTTAGCAAACATGTACTACATAAGTGATACGTCTAAAAGAAAAAGGAACTTAAATTTGTTTTTTCAAATAAATAATTTTGGCAAAATTTTAAATCGAAACAAACTTAACAGTTTTTAAATTCTCACCTTACTCTTTGCAAAGATGTTGCTCGAGCGTTTTAGCTTTACATCGTCCTTCTACCGTCCAGAATGTTCGTTTTGAATCTATCAATATTCCCGTCTTGCTATATCGCGTTTTCAAATTATAATTTTTTTCATGGACATTCGATTTGTTTCAGATTCACAAGAGAAGGTTTACCTCAGTAAGAACACAAGTAAGTACGTATTTTATTACTATTTAAAATAAATGAATAAAATAATCCTAGAGCGGCTGTCGTTAAAAGTTCACCACTAAATTAAGCGGTGAAATGTTTTTGGTGGTAAAATTTTCACCGTCATTATTTATTATTTTAGTTTGGGGTAGATTTGCTTTCGTGTATTTGAGGGGCATTCATCCTAGATAGCGATTTATAACGAACCCAGTAAAGTCTGGACCTAATGTAATATCCCGAAAACTGTAATCATCATTTTTATGGCATAAATATAAATATTTAAAATTGTTCGACAGGAGGTAAAACGTTTAAGTTTATATATATATATATAATATATATATATATATATATATATATATATATATATATATATATATATATATATATATATATATATATATATATATATATATATATATATATATATATATATATATATATATATATATATATATATATTTATATATAAATATATATATATATATATAAATATATATATATATATATATATATATATATATATATATATATATACTATATATATATATATATATATATATATATATATACATATACATATATATATATATATATATATATATATATATATATATATATATATATATATATATATATATAAAGGGTCCGCCATCTAAAGTTTTTTTTTTCAACTAGTGCTTATTTCGTGAATGGTAACATTTAGCTCATGTCTGATTTGACAGATAATTAGTTTTATCCTTCCGCTGAGCGAATATGGTTGTGTATACGCTTGAACAACGCTGGGAAATATTGCGACATTACTTTGAAAATCATGGTAATGTTGCAGAATGTGTGCGAAAATTGCGTACGGTTTTTGGAAGAAGAGAAGCACCGTCAGCTCCGTACGTTCGTTATCTTGTGAAAAAAGTGAAAGAAACTGGCATCCTCATCGATAAACCAAAGCGTGAAAAGCCAAAAACAGTGCGTACACCCGAGAATATCGATGTTGTGGCAGAAAGTGTGCGTGAAGCGCCATCAACATCAATTCACCGTCGTTCTCAACAATTGAACATTTCGGAGACATCATTGAGACGAATTTTGCATAAAGACCTTGGTATGACGCCATACAAAGTCCAATTGGTTCAGGAGTTGAAGCCAACTGACCATCCAATGCGTTTTCGCTTCGCTGAGTGGGCCTGCGATCGACTTACAGAAGATGCCGATTTTGCCAAAAAAATCATCTTTTCGGATGAAGCTCATTTTGATCTTGGCGGGTATGTAAACAAGCAAAATTGTCGTATTTGGGGCACAGAAAACCCGCACGCATACATTGAAAAGCCGGTACACCCAAAACGAGTCACTGTTTGGTGCGGATTTTGGTCCAGAGGCATAATTGGGCCATTTTTCTTTGAAAATGAGCAAGGAGTGGCCGTTACAGTCAATGGCGATCGTTATCGGGCCATGTTGAACGGATTTTTGTTCACAAAAATTGAAGAGGAGGATATTGGCAACATTTGGTTTCAACAGGACGGCGCTACGTGCCACACAGCCGAAGCTACACTCGATGTTTTGCGCCCTTTTTTCAAAAAAAAAAAGTTATTTGGCGGACCCTATATATATATATATATATATATATATATATATATATATATATATATATATATATATATATATATATATATATATATATATATATATATATATATATATATATATATATATATATATATATATATATATATATATATATATATATATATATATATATATATATATATATATACACATATATATATATATATATATATATATATATATATATATATATATATATATATATATATATATATATATATATATATACTCGTATATATAAGAAAGGTGTTTGGAAATGGTTTAGGTATAGAATGATTACCTAAGTAATACAAAATTATTACTTAGGTACTCATTCTATACCCTTAAACTTTAATTTGTAATGTACAATTATGTTATTTTTTTCTGAAGAAAATCGAATTGAAATTAAGTAACATTTTATTGAAAATTAAATATAAGTATATACAAAAATAATGCAAAAAATAACTTCTAATTGGAGATGATCCTGATTTGTGAACAAGTATTTGGATACACTCAAAATGTCATAGATTTTTTAAAATTATTCAATAAAGAAAATACACCAAATGAAACCATGTTAACACGCTTATATTCAGAAATTTTAATTCTCCTGAAATTCGTACGGGTAGGCAGCATTCAAGTATCGCGAATCTCTGAAAGTTTCCAGAACAAACTACAAGGGAACTTAGTATTACTTTGCCTTTGCAAGCCCCGTGCAATTTTTCATCGTGACGGGCAGACGGACATTTCTCTGTGACGTTTCGCCATGTCGTCTGGCCGTATTGCAGGCCGGAAGTAAGCTGGGATTAGCGTTTCCATGCCTCGGCGTTTAAGCTTTCGGCCTCTGGCTGGTGCTCGCTGTTTTCTCAGCGTAAGTCAAGTTGTCGGAAGGATTTTGATAATCTTATTCGATATAAATTTATTCGGATTATGTTGATTCCGTTTTGAGTACAATATTTTACGCGTAATTTAAAAGCGGACAACATTAAAGAAGGCCCTAAAGAAGAAAAGAATATGGTATCCAAATATAAAATAACAATAAAAAAATAAACGTTTATAATAATAATTACAAAATCTAAATCAATGTCCGCCTCTGTAGTGTAATGGTCAGCACGCTCGGCTACCGTTCTGGAGGTCCCGGGTTCGATTCCCAGGGGGGGTCAAATAAATATAAGTGATTTTTTCAGTGTAATATTTATTCAATATTACCCTGGACTGGTACCTGAGGCGGAGGGCTGATCACCTTTCCTTCGTGTGTAAACGATCAAGATAACACTGTATTCATATGAAGCAGTGCCCTATGCACCATTGGGGTCCGGATAAGGGTTTATTATTAAATCAATGTTAAAATAATAAATTGAACATTATTATTTTTTTTAAATGTATATTAATAAAATATAGTTGTTTGTTCAAATTCTTGATCTCCTATAGTTATTCAGCTTTGAAAGTTTAACACAAAGTTGCATTCTAATACTTGCGTGAGAACATGTTTTTTTGTTGAGATTTTTTACCCAAATGGCAGCGCCATCTGTTAGATAGTTTCAGAAAAATATCCAATACTTAAGATTGCGTGTTGGTAAAATTAGTGAATATTACACGCGTGTAAAGTGATCACTTAACCATGCCTATGACGGTCGTAAGCCCTGTACTCCCAGACTTCCATATTCTTCTTCATCTATGTTGAGATGTCTATTATAACTCCAAAGTGAAGAAAATCCAGGTTTGTGAACAAGTTTTTGGACACACTGAAAATATAGCAAATTTTTATTATTTTTGTATAAAGAAATAAATATGACCATTTTTCCCATTTTCCGCCTCTCTGCCCCACAAATGACCGCCATTACTTTGATGCTGCACTCAGCGTGCAATTCACTGCATCGCCTCTGCCGTCTCAAGGGCGAGAAGTTACATCCCCTCGTTAGTATGCTAGTTCGGCTACCCGGAGAGCAGAAAGGATGAACAGAGAACACCGCACTGTTTGTTCTACACCTAGATCTGTCATACAAATAATGGGTGATTTTTTAATAGCTTTCGGAAATTTTTTCGAAAAAAAAAACACATAAACATCAGGAAAATGCATAAAATCTTTATTTGAACCGATATTACGGTCTATATAATTTAATGTTTGAAGATTATTTCACAAGAAAGAATGTAAAGCTGAGATAAGCAGTATCGATAAAATTAAGAAAGGTGTGTTGAGATGGTTTGGACATGTGGAACGTATAAGTGAAGAAAGAACAGTTAGACAATTTTATGAGGCGAATGTAGTTGGAAAAAGAAGCAGAGGAAGACCGAGGAAAACTTGGCACAAGCAGGTATGTCCAATACTTGAAAGGGGTCGGGTCAGGAGTCGTAATAATCGTCGGGTATGTATGAGGAAATGCATAAATGAAGAAGAGGCAAAGAATGTTTGCAAAGACAGAGTGGTGTGGCGTTCGATTCTCTCTGCCTACTCCTGCGGTGAAGCGGCGTGATGGTTAGTTAATTAGTTAGTTAGATTATTTCATTCAAATGTTGACCGCGGCTGCGTCTGAAATAGTCCATCCGCTTAGTCCAATTTTGGTATACATTTTCCAACATTTCGGCCGGTATCTCACGAATAAATGCTTTAATGTTATCTTCCAATGCGTCAATCGAAGCGGGTTTGTTTGTATGGACATGAGCTTTAACATAGCCTCACAAAAAACCGTGTTGGTAGTTTAATGTCCAACAATATAAATTTGGTGCGAAATTTCGTTACAATAGCCCGAATAGCCGCCTCAGTGGGTCGATTAAACTGACCATAAAATGGAAGAAGCGCGCGATGAATTTTCTTAACAGAGCACGCATTTTGATAATAAAATTAAATGATTTGCAAGCTTTGTTCGTTTGTAAGACGATTCATGGTTAAATTATAGACCAAACTGAATATGTTTGACATGGACACAAAATACGAAACGTTCTTGAGCTGTCAAAAACAGTGTTGCCAAAAACAAAATAGTTAAAAAATCACTCTTTATGCACTGTTTTGTGGAAACATCATACCGTACTTTATCATTATCTAAAGTACTTTTTGAAGGTGGTTTCAATTAGATACTACTTGACGTGTAACTAAACAAATTTAATCTTTTTTAAAGTGGTGTATTTATGGCTTACATTTTTTCAAAGGAAAACAGAATGATGGTTAGCTTGCTAAATATTTAAAATGTTTTTTTTTTTCATATTATTTTTTGACATCTCATCAAAGATGAAGAAGAATATAAAAGTCTGGGCAGTTACGGAGTTGACGACCGTCATAGGCTGGTTTATGTGATCACTTTACACACTGTAACATCCACCAATTCTATCCATTATTGACAACCACACTAATCAAATGCTTGTGTTCTATATATATACATATGAAGAGATTTTGAAACATTGATCTTGGATCACTAGCTCATAATTTGACCAGTTAATTTATTTGCAACATTTTGAGTGTGTTACTTGTTCACAAATCTGGATTATCCCCAATTATAGGAGTCATTTTTCATATTGTTTTTTGACATCTCATCAAATATGAAGAAGAATATGGAAGTTTTGGCATTTACGGGGCTGACGACCGTCATAGGCCGGTTTAAGGGATGGATTTTTTATATATTTTTTTAAAATTGTTGGTGTTGTATTTTATTTTTTTAAAGGAACCCTCCTTTGTTTCTTGCGCTGGAAACAATTGCAGTGTAAATACACAATTTTTTGGCATATTTTATAAACTTTGTTAAATAAAACCATTAATTTTTATCGTATTTTATAGTTACTTTTTTCCAAACGGTTTCGACAAGAACCTCAGTACTGGTTTAACCCTGATGATGTTGACAAAGTTCTTGTCGAATCCCGTTGGAGAAAAAAAAATCATTAAAAAGCGGTTTAAAGTAAAACATTTTTATTTAATGAAGGAAATTTATATATTTAAATCATAATTATTGTAAAAAGTCGTCCATTTTAATGAAGAAGAGAATTAATCTTCATCCTCCATCAAGTGCTTCATAAACTTTTTTTGAAATGCAACTCGTATATTTTAGCGTTAAAGGTTTTTTTTACACATAAACATATATAAATGGACATAAATTGTAGTATTTAGAATAGACAAATCAGACTAGCTATTTCGCTTAATCTCTGTTCTATGGTAATTTCCTTAAAACGCATGAATATTCAAGTTTCGTGGATTCCATCCTTAGTGTCTCATTTGCAGTTTGTCTCGAGATTTCAGTATTTCTTGCTCTCAAATTTGCATTTTTCAGTTTCAAGGGATAATATAGTTGCAAGCGAAATTTCATTGTTTCATCTGACGAGGTATAAAGTAGCACTTTCAATCTTCTCCGGATTCCCATATATTGTAATATTACATTCTCTAAATACATTCTCTCGGTATTCATTTGCACCACATGTCCATACCACCTTAAAGAACTTTTTTTAATCTTTTCAATTATTTCTAGTTCAGTGTTTTACTTAAAATTTAATCACGTTTTACCGCAAAGTGAATACGGAAACCATGAATTTCATACTATTTTTGACATCACATTCACAAATCTGGATTATCTCCAATTATAGGAGTAATTTTTCATGTAATTTTTTTAAATCTCATCAAAGGTGAAGAAGAATGTGGAAGTGTGGGCATTTACGGGGCTGATGACCATCATAGGCTGGCTTAAGTGATCACTTTACACACGTTTACCAATTCTACCCATTATTGACAACCACCCTACTCAAATTCTTGGAAGTTCTATATATATGAACCAATTTAGAAACCTTGTTCTTGAATCGCTAGAACTTCGCTAGAGACATCTATTGGTGAGATGAAAATAAGCTTTTTATTGAGCAGAAACTCTTTTATTACCATGTGAGGTCCGAATCCTGGAATATAATCACACACATTAGAAACGCCAGAAAATATCATTTTCATTTTTATCATTTTAAGCTTATATGATTGTAAATAACGTATCTTAAAATTTTTGTAAAATCAATTCTTCGAGCCCGTTTGCTGTTTATTCCTGTAAAAAATCTCTTTTATTTCTTGTTCAAATTGTCTCGGACTTAGTTGTATTTAATTTTATTTGAAAAGTTCTTGTGAAGGATTGTTTTGTTGTGTAAATAATCATATTTTAATTACTGTTTGTCTTAGCGGAAAATGAAATTCTGCGGGTTCAATCAATAAAGAGAAAACTGGGTAAATCACCCTTAAGTACGTATACATATACACAAAGAAGTATATGTGTAATTATACATGTATGTGGGAATATCATTAAAGGTAGTCCCAATCTTCCATAACATTTAAAATATGTGTATTTTTGCATACTTATCTATTTACCATAAATTTAATTTCTAAGTATTTGCAAATCTAACTAACTAACCAACTAACTACTTCGTCGCTTCCCGAAAGGGCTAGGCAGAGAAAATAGAACCCTACACCAATCTGTCCTTGTCAACAATCTTCGCCTCTTGTACATTCATGCACCTCCTCACTCATACATACATAAAATTAAGAAAGTTGTATTGTGATGTTTTGGACATGTGATACGAATAAGGAAAGAACGGTAAAACAGATTTATGAGGCGTATGTAGTTGGAAAGAGAAGCAGAGAAAGACCGAGGAAAACTTGGCACGATCAGGTATTTCAATTACTTGGAGTCGAAATAACCGGGGGGTGTATATGAGGACATGCATGAATGTGGAAGAGTCGAAGAATGTTTGTAAGAAAAGAACGAAAAAGAGTGGTGTGGCGTTCTATTCTCTCTACCTACCCCTGCGGATAAGCGGCATGATAGCTAGTTTAGTAAGATTTGTTTTGTTCAGTAGCAGCTTACGAACAGCTAAGGTAACCATTGAGGTTAACATAATGTTATCGTGTTCCCGCCGTCGCCATTTTGTGTGAAGTCACGCAGAACGGTACGGTATGAAATTTTATTAGTTTTCTCCTGTCACCGGGGCAGGGTTAGTCGACCAGACGAGCTACAGGTCAGAGTGCGTCGGTGCCCGCTCGCCGTGAAATTGTGCCGGATCATTGGTTCTGGAGTCACGCAGTGGCGCCATCCGACACGATAACCGAACCATCATCTGCTCTAATGTACATTGTACTGTCAACAGCTCAAACGTTGATTTACGCATTGCGTGGATCTTAGGGCTGTCCCGCGAACGAGAGGCAGTCATAATCGAATCATTCAGTTAGTCGATAGTCATCATCCTCTTTGATTTCTGGGGTTTAAACCCTTTACCCAATTCGCTTGTACCACATTCTGGCAAAAACGCATCTTTGCGGATTTGCGATGCCAAAAAATGGGTCTTTGCGGATTTGCCATACCCAAAAAAAGACCTTTGCGGATTAACCATGTCTTAAAAATGGTCCTTTGCGGATTTAACATGCCCGAAAATTGGCCTTTTTGGATTTGCTATGGCCAAAATTTTTACCTTTGGTAGCCCGTACACTGTACTGTCAACAGTTCTCACAGTCTTAAAGCTGTGCCACGAATAAGCGGCAATCATAATTTAATGATTGGGTTAGTCGATAGTCATCATTCTTTTTAATTTCTGGCTTTTAAACCCTTTGCCTGATTTAGTTCTACCAAATAACGGCAAAAAATAGTCTTTTGGGATTTGCAAAGCCATAAAAATGTGTCTATGTGAATTTGCTATGCCCAAGAAATGGGCCACCATCTTCAGAACCTCATATGTTGAACAGACCATATCCTCGTACAAGTAGCAAAGATATTGTTCTCTCTATTACCAGGTGCAGGAAACCCTCCTGTCTCAATACGTGACCGATCCATTTGGCGCGTCTCTTCGAGATAGTCGGGAGTAGGTGTCTTCTTTTTTCGATCATTCTTAGAACCTCGTCAATAGAAATATGGTCTCTTCAGGATATCCCCAGCATTTTTCTAGAGGTCTACTACATCTCGAACGCACACAGCCTATCCTTATTTCTTTCAGATAAGCACCATGTCTTGCACCCATACAGTAACACACTCCATACATAGAAGTTTGGGTAATTTTAGATAATACAGAATATCAGGATCTTATTTAAGATTTTTTCAACTGTTTCTAATCGTATTCTGACTTATTGTACATAATCAATTATCCACTAGTCAATCAGGCACTTTCATAACCGGTGGTGATTATTCGAACATTGATATTACAAGGTTACTCGCGTCACTACTGTTCGGAGTGTGCGGTGTTTACTCTTTACAAACGCTTCAATGAAAAATGCTCATCGAGGCAAGGAATTGATCATGGGTCAAACAAGGACATAAAAACTTCCACATCCGGACTCAACTCTACTTTATTCACGACATTTTAGGTGTGTCCCAATCTTTGTTTACAATAAAATAACTAGTCAAATTGTAAGCTTCATAAAAAAAAGCGAAAATCACGTTTTCAAGCGTCTCTTAGTGTGTAAAATAATTCGGTAAAGATCTTGCCTACATTTAAAAATAAAATATAAAAAGCTTACTCAAATCAACCACAGATACAGCCGTAAACTCACACATGAAGCGACGTGTGAATTGTAAGACATTTATTTTATGAGTTCCGAAAATTTGAGTGGTGTGGTTGACAATTTAGAATTATTGAATGGTCAATGTTACACGTGTGGAAAGTGATCACTTATCAGCCTATAATAGGTCATACGACCTTTAAGTACCCAGACTTTCATATTCTTCTTCATCTATGTTGAGATGTTAAAATTATAAAATAAATCCTAATTAGAGAATCCCCGATTTGTGAACACACTCATTCATTGGACACACTTAAAATTTTGTGAGTATGTCAACACACCTTTCTTAACTCTATCGATAATGCTTATCTCAGCCTTGCATTCTTTCCTTATATCACCATTCGAACATCTATCACACATCGTTTTGCCGTACATTCAGTTTACACTGACTATTCAGTCTATAGAAATATTTTTTTGATGGATATCATAATTTTTCAGTATTTTTAAACACAATCAAAACTGAAACAATATTTTTTCAACAAATTTCCTCAGAATTTTAAATATGTCAGAAAAATAAAAGCAAAGGAGGACTTCTTTTGTTCCTTATTGTAATCAGTCTTGGTTTCGCTTGTTCTTTATTTTAAAAGAAACCTCCAAGTAGGACCACAATTAAGTGAGTAGTCACGGTGGCTCTATTGTTCGGGGCCTGATATAAAATTATTTCCCAAAAAAAAACTTTTAAAAGAATCGAAAATATTGATTTTTCTTTGTTCCCGGCTAAAACAAAAGGAGCCGCGCTTTTCTCTACCAGCTCGCGCCATCCTCCATTTTCTTGTACGTCCGACGAAACCTCAAAAAAATCATATTGAAACCGCAAACGATCTGAAAGGTTGATTTTATCTGAAAAATGGCAATTCCTCTTTTGATAGCGTCGTGTGCGCTTCAATGTATCTGCGAAAATATACCGGGTGCGACAAAAATGACTTAATCGGAAAGTAAAAAAAAATAAGAATAAATACGGATAATTTAAATAGCGGCATTTCGAAAAATACTACTTCAAGGGCTTCACTATGAATAAATTGGGGAAAAGAAGATAGTGGAAATGATTTAGATACAAAAATTTATATTGATATCTCAAGCACAAGAGCTCAGTCTCTTTCTTGGAGAGGTTCAGCACAAATAAAAATTATAAGATTGTATTAAGTAATTTTTACCTAATACAGAAATTGTAAGAAAAAAGTGAAAAAAATGTTACCCTTGATAACCAAACTATATTTATAGATACAATGCCATTTGTGGATCGCACAATATTGACATATCGCTCACTCCTTTCAACAACGTCATATATCAAAAATCGTCAATTTTCAGCTGTTCATGTTTTCGGAATGCCCAGAAAATGTACTATATCCCAGCAAAAGCGGCATATTTTTAACATAATATTTTCCCGCTACAGGGAAGAAAGTGTTGTTTTTGCATTTTGAAGAAATTGTATTATTTAATATATTTTTTTAATATATTAAATATTTTTCAAATAGAGAAAAAAACCTTCAAGTTTTACCTAAAAAGATCTGTTGCACAGTAAAAAGTTCAATCAGTGGCTTGATATTTATTATTTAAACATTTTATAATATTTTTAAACATTGAAAACGATCTCCTGAAACATCAGGTTTTTTTAAAAATATGTGACGTTGTTGAAAGGAGTGAGCGATATGTAGTAGCTTTGCAGAGTTGTGATTTATTGTTAAATGTCTCTTACATTCATTCCTAATAAACCAAACCGGTTCCTATTTTTTAATAAATACTTTTGATAAGTTTCACGTTTTTCATTGCGTAGTCCGCTAGACGAATGTTATTAAATAAAAAAATAAAATAAAAGTTTTTTTTTGGCACACACCGTATTTTGCGATTATTGAGACTTTTCCTTTGTAGAATTTGGCCGAGTGGAATGGGTTGTATATTGTGTGGCCACTAGGTTTTTTTTATTTATCAAACGCTTTGATTGCCATTTAGATCAGATTAATTAATTTTCAATTCAGTCAGACATTAATATCGGTATTTTCCAAGGCTGTGATATAAAAATACAAAAACAAACAAATTGTTTCAATCGAGTTCATTCAATCTGAACAAATTTAGACAATCCGATTTTGTTTCTAGAGCTGGCTTAGGAAAATCATGTCTTTGTTTTGAAGTTCATTGAGTTTAATTGAAAGTTATAAAAAATACGTAAAAGACGACGGGAGGAGATTCAAACGCTAAATAATTGTTTTTTTTTATAATTATAACTTTGTTTTAAAATCACTATAAATTGATTATAATGTCTACCGGTTTCGAAGCTGACCGCTTATTTATCCAAAATGGAAAATCGCAAAGTTTGTGCTTCAAATATATGTTATTTTTAATTTTACTTTAATTTTAAGTTTTACTTGGTAAATACCACTGTTTTTTAAATCTATATCAAGATATACGAATATGGCATTCTATCTTTTCTGCCTGGTAATGGCGTGATGGTTGTAGCAGAACTTTGTAAACGTAGAAAAAACAATGATTCAGCATTCTTAAAATTCATTTAGCAAATGAATGTTAAATTAAAACTAATTAATAAAATTAATGTTTTTTTTTCCGTTAAGAAATATCGTTTAAATTGTATTTTTATCTGTTGATAGGAACACCTGTAGTTCTCGAAACTAGTCGTGTTTACATCAATAAACTCAAAACGTCTTATACACGTGTGTTACAGAGTGAATTGAACATCGGTAGTCCTCGAAACTTTTCGTGTTTCACCAATATACTCAAAATGTCTTATACAAGTGTGTTACAGCGTGAATTTAAACATCAGTAATTTTCGAAACTAGTCGTGTTTACATTATTAAACTCAAAACGTCTTATACAGGCATGTGTCACAGTGTGAATTTGAACATCTATAGTTCTCGAAACTAGTCGTGTTTACATCGATAAACTCAAAACGGTGTGTGTTACAGCGTGAATTTGAACATCAGTAGTTCTGGAAACTAGCCGTGTTTACATTAATAAACTCAAAACGCCTTACACACGTGTATTTTACAGCGTGGATTTTATTTTTTACATACTGAATTGTTAAGAATGTCTCATGTCACGTACGTTTTAAGATTTATGTCGCCATCGCTTCAGTTCTTACAGGTGGCGGGCAGAAGAAGAGTAAGGTGAGGATTTGCCGTTATAAAAAGCAGGATTAGCCAGGACGGTCCCTTCCGTTTGTTACAATGTTATGTTGGAACCCCTAAATAAATATCACTTGATCCTGTCAACTCGGGGGCGAACGAATAAATGTCTGCTGAATCCAGAACGTTCCACTCAATAGACGGCCGAATCCATAGCAAATTTAGATCCTTAGAGATGAACGGTGAGAATAAATTCATGGGAAAGCGAAATTAAAAGGATGAACTAGCTTTCATTTATTGTAACTGCAGACAGTTGGTACAATTCCATATTGGATTGTTGGGTAATATATCCTAAATAAACCACGGTTATTGGATTGAATTCTACTTTTATTTACATACATATAATATGTGATGCGTTTCGTCATATTAAGACAATATCAAACACTGAGTGTATAATAATGTCTTAATAGAACGAAACGCGTCACATGCTATCATAAACGTATATGTAAATAATTGTAGAATTCAATCCAATAACCGTATTTAATTTTGGATATACATACATATTACCAACAACCAGCTTTTACACTTATCATAAATCAAAGTCGAGATCTAAACTGGTAACGCATCATATAATCAAGTAATCGTGAGTGGATTTACTCTTTACGTTTAAAGTTACTGAAACTTCATATAATTCTAGAGTGAAAATTCAAGGCAAAAACCCTCGCTAAACTGAGTGGTGTGGCGATCTATTGTCTCTGCGTACCCCTACGCGAAAGAGGCGTGATGCTTATTTAGTTAGATGAATACAAAAAAAACTAAATATTTATTTTAAGTTATTTTTTTAATTCAAACTATAAAATTTTTATAATATTAACTTTGATCTTGATATTATAAAGATCGCAAACACGTAACATGTATAAAAATATATCGGAATGGAAACTACTCGTAATTCATCCGTTTCCAGCGTGACTTTAAAATCTAAATAATTTAGCTTTCAGCTCTCTGCAACAAATTAAGACGAGCCCGAGATCGCGAAGCTGCAGAGAAAGACGTAAGAAAGTTCCCGTGAAATATTAAACGACCTGATTTGCATCCTCCGCGAGAGGGGCTGTCTATTGGTTCGCTTCCTTTTGTTTACCGTTTGCATTCACTCGAGGAACACTCGATAAGTTACTTCTCTCCTGAATAAGGCGGGTGATTGCGCAGTTGAAGGTTGCATAGCAGGATTGTGATACGTCCTGAAGGTATCAAATTATTTGGTATCCAAAAAGAAAACAAAATAGGTCCTAAATACTGTAATTTTTATGTAAGTCATCTCTGCGTTAAAATACTCTTCTTAAGAATAAATGTTAATATATTTTGTTTTAATCATATTCAGTCGACGCTTTAAGTAACATGTTGCCTACACTTTCCACGTTGACTTCATTTTTTTGTAAATGCTGAAAAATCATTACATAGTGCATTTGATTATTTTTTGCGTAGCAGATTTGTGATTAATCCTATATAAATCAAATTATAGGGTATCCAAAAAGGTAACAACAAAAACCCATAAATGACCTTTTTTTGTCATTCGCCCTTTCGGCAGCTTACCGTTGAAATGCTCTTTTGTAAAGAAAAAAGTCAACATCATTAATTTTAGTAATTTTTCAGGATATCGTTTTAAAAGTTCAAAAATAAAACAAAATGTATCAAAAATAAATATCAAACCACTACTGTGAAACCACTACTGTGAAACCAAACTTTCTACTGTGAAACAGATCTTTTTAGGTAAAACCTGAATGTTTTTTCTCCATTTGAAAAATATTTAGTATGTTAAAAAAAAACAATACCTCTTCTTCAAAATGAAAGAAAAACAATACTTTCTGACCTGTAGCGGGTAAATATTAAAGTTAAAAATATTTCACTTTTGCTGGGATATAGTGCCTGTAGCCGGTAGCCTGGAGGGAAAGAGAGGGAGAGGAAGATCCCCACACGATGGACCGATCAAATTAAGGCAGCAGCAGGCACCTCAGTGGTTGGAGCGCTACGTGCAGCGCAGTCAACGGATAACTGGAGAAGAGTCATTGCTTCTGCAAGGGTCACAACCCTCAGCAATGAGGATTAAGACGGAGAAGAAGAGGGATATAGTGCATTTTCTGGGCATTTCGAAAACATGAACGACCGAAAATTGACGATTTTTGATATATGACGTTGTTTTTCACTCCTTTCGGAGTGAGCGATATGTATATGTAGGAGTTCACAAAAAAAATATAGTGTGGTTGTCAATCATGGGTAGAATGGTGAATATTGCACGTATGTGTAATATCATCACTTTACCAGCCTATGAAAGGCCCTGTAAATACCCAGACTTCCATGTTCTTCATCATTCTAAGATGTCGAAAAAATGCATAACACGTAAAACAGTTTCATTATTTCTCATTCGTTTAATGTTTCTGTATTCCATTTTGCTCGCGAAACTTTTACGTCCGACTCAAAATTGAGAATTCTGCAATTGTAAAAATTACACTCGCGGGCTTCTTGCCTTCGGCGCTCGAATTATCTCCTTAAATTTTTTACATTGCATACAAATTGTCGGCATCTTTGGCTTCTCTTCCGGCGAGGAGGGGGGGTAATGCAATTCTTACATCTCGTACACTCCAAGGGTGTTAGAATAGGGGTTGGGTGGGTGTTCTTTCGTTATAAAGGGTAAAAAATAGCATCCAAATCACTGTTTAAGAGCGGAAATCGACGGGGGTGTCGATCATTTGCAGCAGAAGCCTTCACAGCTTAATTCATCCGTAAATTAATGTCATTAAGGATTTGGAAGGCACATATTTGAACTGACTCATCAATTGTGACTTACAGTACTTTGCGAGAGCTTGATGATATTGTGCTTCGTGTTTATGCATTCAAAATACTCTCTCATTTAGAATAGGGGGTAACTGCAATCGTAGTACGATGAAGAATTAAGGCATTTAAATATATATATATATATATATATATATATATATATATATATATATATATATATATATATATATATATATATATATATATATATATATATATATATATATATATATATATATATATATATATATATATATATATATATATATATATATATATATATATATATTTATATATATATATATATATATATATATATATATATATATATATATATATTTAAATATATATATATATATATTTATATATATATATATTTATATATATATATATATATATATATATATATATATATATATATATATATATATATATATATATATATATATATGTATATATATGTATATATATATATATATATATATATATATATATATATATATATATATATATATATATATATATATATATATATATATATATATATATATATATATATATATATATATATATATATATATATATATATATATATTTATCTTATAAACGCAGTGCTATCTTGATCGTTAACACACGAAGGAATGGTGATCAGCCCTCCGCTTCAGGTACCAGTCCAAGGTAGTATTGAATAAAATCGACTTACTATGTACAAATCAACACTTTTTGATCGATAGGAAAACAATCTACCCTATCGTTCTTGTTTACAAACCCCGCTTCAAATCTGCAATCGAAGGTAAAAAAGAATAAAACAATGCAGTTGACTTGTACTCCACTCCCGGCTCAATCCAGCCTCCCCGGTCGGTTTGGAAGTCAAGGGTGCATATGTAATACGGGGCAAATTGCTAAGGCATCGAACCGTTCCCGTACGTATGTACGGGTACGTCTGCGAAAGTAATATACAAGTTCTGGAAATTTCACCCCAGGGCTTCTGTTGGTTTTTAATTCAGACTCGAGCTTCCTACCAATCTTTTTCAAAAATGAAATTGTATCGTAAAAGCTTTGAAAGAGATTACTTTTCATTACCGACAAAGTACTGTGAAATAGAACTTAATAAATCGCTTCAAGTATTTTCATTTAACTACTTTTTATTTTAATTTTACTTGGTAAATACCACTGTATTTTAAAATATATTTTTCATATTAAATCACAATAGATTAGAAATAGCGGTATTTACCAAGTAATATTTAAATTGAAATTGGATAGATGTTACCAATAAGTGACTACCGAATCAATTAATGAAACTAATATAGAGTATATAATTTATATTTGAAGCACTAACTTTGTGATTTTCCATTTAATAATTAAAATGTAACTTTGTTTAAAAATCACTATAAATATTTAATTAAAACTTAATTATAATGTTAACCGGTTTCGAAGCTAACCGCTACTTTAACAAGACTGATTAATACTGTAATATCAGTCTTGATAAAGAAGCGGCTAGCTTCGAAACCGGTAGACATTATAATTACGTTATAATAAAATATTTGTAGTGATTTGAAAACAAAGTTACATTTGAATTAAAATATGTAGTATTTTATTAGTAATTTTGTGAAAAGTGTGTTGACATGGTTTGGGCATGTGAATCGAATGAGTGAAAGAAGAACAGTAAAATAAATTTGTGAGGCGAATATAGTTGAAGATAGAATCATAGAATCATAAAACCGAGGAAAACTTGGCATTATCAAGTATTTCAAATCCTTGAAAGTGGTCAGGTCAGGAGAATAATCGGCGGAGATGCATGAATGTAGAAGAGGCAATTGTTCGCAGAAACGGAGTGACGTGGCATTTTACTCTCTCTGCCTACCCCTATGGTAAGCGGCGTGATGTTTAATTAGTATTTAAAAAAAAAAAAAACAATTTTATGCGTCACACGATAAATATTTCGGTTGTGGCAAAGTTGATTTTTTTAAATGATTGAAAAATAACGGCATGTTTTTTCATTACTATAAAATTAATTCATTTATTTATTTTTAACATTAACGACAGATAATGCATATTACAAGAGAAAATACAAAAACATTTTTGAAAACCCGGTGTTGATCTTTTCATTTTTGAAATAAAAAAAATTACAACAAAATAAAATTTACGTTTATGCATTTTATACAATACTCGTATGTAGTATTATTAACATTATTATAAACTCAATTATTAATAATGTTAATAATACTAAAAGTTCTGAGACGGACTCCTACAGAGATTTAAAAAAAACTTAAAATAATAATTTTGAATAAGAAAATTATGAAATATAAAAAGGAGATTTAAAAAAAGTGAATATACATCCAGGGATGCAGCAATGCAGGGAATAGAATAAATGGTGCTTTTAACAGAGTGATTGGGAATAAGAATCTGTCCATGGAAGCCAAGCTAGCGGTTCACAACGGCGTGTTAGTACCGACACTAATGTATGGAAGCGAAACATGGAACTGGCAAAGGAAGGATGAAAGCAGAGTGAACTCTGTTGAAATGCGCTCCCTCAGACGAATGTGTGGAAAATCATTGTATGACAGAATTAAAAACGACGATATAAGAAAGGAATGTAAGGCTGAACGAGGAATAATTGAAAAGATTAGGAAGAGTTTTTTGCGGTGGTATGGACATGTGGAGCGAATGGATAGCGAGAGAATGACTAAGAAAATATATGTGGCGAATGTGAGAGGGAAAACAGAACGTGGACGACCGAAAAAGACTTGGCACGATCAGATCAATCAGAACCTAAAATCTGGCGGTGTCAAAAGTCTGCGTAATCGGAGGGCATGTATGACTAGATGTATGGATGTGAAGGAGGCGAGGAGTGTATGTCAGGACAGAAGAGTGTGGCGTTCCATCCTCTCTGCCTACCCGTGCGGGGAAACGGCGTGATGGTAGTAGTAGTAGTAGTAGAATATACATCCACAATTATGGGCAATGAATATCCTGATAACTGCATCATGATAATTAGACATCTTAAATTCATCTGGCATCTACAACTCAGGAACAATTGTTGCAAAATATAATTACATACAATACTTCGCAGAGTTGATCTGACAACCGCCCGATGACTCGGACATAACCGCTGCAGTGTTCGGACAGTTGTTTCGGGAAACTGACTACAACTAACTGAACAACCATCACTTCGTGTCATTGAAGAGGTAGCCAGAGGTGCTACAACTATCATTCAATAATTTTCCAAACGTTGTTTGATTTACCGGGAAATATCGTTAACGCCAGTTTATAAAATATATTTTTATTTGATTTATTTAGTATAGTTATAAGATTTAAAAAAATAATCATAAGTCATTTGCTAGACATTTCTATTTTTGATAATCTTAAAACTAGTTACGCTGTTCATCAATAAAGAGAGTAAGCTTTTGTGCTTGGACAGGGACTTACACTCATTGTTTATTGTTTGTGCTTATGAGTGATATGATTTATTATTATTATTATTATTTATAGTATTTTTTTTGTGATTTTTTTTCGATCTGCATGTCCTCGTATATAGGGCATTAAATTAATTTTTTTTTTTTTTAAATTTAATTTCTTCAATTTTTAAATCCTCATTAAGGTTTTATAAGTATTTGGCTCCCAAATATTCTAAGTTCGGTCGGGATTGTTTGGTATTTTGCATTTTGGTATTGTAAAGTCATTTTGATATCTCGAAGTTGAACTTTTCTTTACATCCAAGTATTTTCACCGGTCAATAGTTGAAAAATTTCTGTTTTTTTAATGCTCCATAATTTTGAGAATTTTCGAATGTTACACGTGTAAAGTGATCACTTAAACCAGACTATGGCGCTCTTAAGCCCCACAAATGCCCAGAATTCCATATTCTTCTAGTTAGACCACATTTTTGTAATTTGTAATAATGTCTCCAAATGATGAATAATAAATTGATATTTTTTTTGATTAATTAATTAATTATCGTTTTAGTGAATGTGCTGCATATGGCGTCTTTAAAATTGATGAAACGGAAGACGGCCGATAGTATCACGATTCCATTTTATATCTTGCATCAGCACCGCGTATGTAACATATACATAATAATAATAAAACGAAATAAACAAGTTACTGCAATGCGCTCCCGCATTATCCGCGTAGCCCGTATCCTTTATATGCAAGTCATAACATAATGCAGACTATCTACATACATGTGTTTGTTTTGAGACTCACAGTTATAATGAAGCAAAGCTTAAAAAATAATAATATTTTGACGAATGAGTGATAGAGAGATAAATAGACTTTATTTTATTTACAACATTTTGAGTGTGTCCAAATACTTGTTCCCAAATCTACATTATCTCCAATTATAGGAGTTACTTTTCATATTATTTTATCTCATTAAAGATGAAGAAGAATATGGAAGTCTGGGCATTTACGGGGCTGACGACCTTCATAGGCTGGTTTAAGTGATCACTCTACACACGTGTAATATTAATTTATTTTATTTTTAATTATTAAAAAAGAGATATATTTGTGTTTTCATATATATATATATATATATATATATATATATATATATATATATATATATATATATATATATATATATATATATATATATACATTCAGAAAATATAGATTCAAGAAAAATGTTTCAAATTTGGTTCATATATACATTGAACTTTAAAGATTTTGAGTAGTGTGGTTGTCAATAATGGGTAGAATTGGTGAATGTTACACGTGTGTAAAGTGATCACTTTACTTTGAAGTAAATATTATTATATTCAAACACCGTGCGGTTTTTGAAAATGATGTGGAATGCATCAAAACACGTGTCACAATAGATTTTAAGAGAACGCAGTATTTACCAAGTAAAACCTAAATTTATATAACATAAAAATAGGATATTACCACAAAGTTACTGCCGAATCAATCAATGAAAATAATGAGATAATATGTACCTACTTGTTATTTTCTTATACTTATACATAAAATGCCGATTCATTTATAAATGCCAGTTCAAAGGAAAGATCTAATAAAACACTAGTAAAATGTTTCATATACATTTTTAGTGTTATGAAAAGTTTTGTTTTTTTCGGGAATATCGAAGAATTTTCAACAACTTGCTCCGCTATAATTGTGAACCATTCACGTATTATTAGATGTCACGCAGCGCTGCCAGTATATAAACTTATTCAGAATTTGGCAGATGTTCGCGACTTTTTCCTACCATCAACGGGATGAAAATTAAACTTTTGTAAATTCCCGTTAACAAAACTTTTAATATCAAGAATTATTTTGTTTTGCGCGTCCTTTTAAAGTACGCATGACCTATATACTGGCGTTTTCGGCAATATCTGGATTATTAAGGGAGCAGAGGAATTAGTAATTAGATATTTGGCTCTATGTAACGCGAAATGCCCTCAATTTACTTTGTAAATTTTTAATATATATATATGAATATTTATATCATCTTTGTAGACTGTTGGGGTCAGCTCTCCTCGTCCTCAGGTTGTAGGTCCTTCAATCATATACAACCTCACCTAGGCCATGCTTACGTGGTTCAAACTGTACTGGAAAACTTTTATTTCTACAGGTGAAAATACAATACAGTTTGTATTTTTACTTGATGAGAATATCCGCAGGTCTCCAAACCAATCGTATTTGAAATTGTTCTCCGTCTTAGTCCTCATTACTGAGGGTTGAGACCTTTGTCGAAGCAATGACTGTTCTCCAGTTATCCCTTAAAAATAAATTCTTACAGGTGTTTATTTTTATATTTAGATCATCGAGTTATTTGCTGCAGTTTTTGTGATATAAAACCTCTTAAATATAGGTTTTGATATATAAAAATAATAGTTCTCAAAAAAGTGTGTGAGTGTGTGTGGTGATATATATTATTAATACCTAAATACTGGTAAATATTGTTTATGTGGTAGTAACGTTATGTTTCCTCTCCAATACATTACGTTATTAGACAGTTCTTTGGTCTGAAATGAAATCGTGTGAAAGTAATACCGAATGATTTATGCCTATGCTGTATGTGACATCATGTCCTTGGTCAGGCATGAATCAGGCAATTGGGCAAACGTAATGCCATACTATTTTTTGACATCTCAACAAAGATGAAGAAAAATATGAATGTCTGGGCATATGACCGTTAGATATGCTGGTTCAAGTAATCATTTTACACACGTGTACATTCACCAATTCTACCTATAATCGACAACCACACTTTTCAAATTTTTGAAACTTCTAGATATTTTATACAAACTTGAAACACAGTATGCGAGAGAGAGGCTTTTACAGTCTGCTTAGTAAAAGCCATTGAGTATTGTGGTTGTGAAACATGGGTAAAATAGGTAAATATTATACGTGTGTAAAGTGATCACTTAAACCAGCTTGTGACGGCCGTAAGCCCTGTAAATGCTCAGAATTCCATTTTTTTCTTTATCCATGGTGAAATATCAAAAAATAATGTAAAAAAAATTAACAATAGAAAAATCCTAATTGGAGGTAATCCAGATTTGTGAACAAGTATTTAGACACACAAAAAATATTTAGAATAATGCCATACGGTCTTTATTTTGTGCTAGGTACATCTAATAATTTGGTGGGTATATTATACTTCCTTGCTCAGTTGAATGATATCAAATTTCGATCACCAAAGTTCAAGGCGTAAAGGGTGATATTTCACCGAGAAAAAGATCGTGTCAAATTCTTCATCATCTCATTAAAAGTTACATGAAACTTTTATGAACAGATATCTTTTAATTTGATCCTTGTGCTTTAAAATTTAATGATCAATCTAATATTATTTCACGGATATAATTTTTTTGTCATTTGAACTTTACATCCTTCAATTTTTTGATATTATATTGTACAAAAATTTCGTTTGAAAATTGAATTTCTTTCAAGATAATATTTACGTATTTGATTTTTAAAGTAATATTTTTTTTTCATTGTGAATATGCACGTTTAGCTACCGTGCTGGATGTTCTTGGTTTGATTCCAACGGGGGACTGAAAATAAGAATTTGTGATTTTACACACAAATATTTATTTTATATTTTCCTAGAATGGTCCCTGAAGCGCGGGTGTGATTACCTTACCTTGCTGTCATTTAAGTATCGATTAAGATAATACTGCGTCAATACGATGCAGTACCCTATGCACCATTGGGTGCGATTAAGAGTTAGAATGAATGAATTGAATATGTATATATGGTACATGCACCTTGGTTCATCAATGAGAGGGTGCTTCAAAGTTAAAAGAAATGACGGTACAGGAAAATGTGTTTTTTTTTCTCTATGAAGGTTTCTTATGTTGATATTTTAGGAAAATATGAATCGGAGAAAAGAAAAAGTCGGCAAAAAAACCCTTGGCATGACCAGGTCAATCAGAACTTAAAATCTGATCGTGTCAAAAGTCTACGTAATCGGAGGGCATATGGACTAGTGTGAAGGATTATTTAATAAAAATGAAACACTTGTACAATACCCCTAGTTGAGTTTTATTTCATTTCGCACGACTTGTTTCGAAAACTACAGTTGTTTTCGAAACTACTTGTGTATAATGAAATAAACTCAATAAGTAGTACTATGCAAGTGTTCAATTAAAAAAAATCAATATATTATTTTGAGAAATAAAAAACAAAGTCTTTTTATTTCTCAAAATATTATATTAATATGATTCACAAAATAAATGCTTTCAATATTCAAAACAAAAATCAATATGATTAATGTCGGATCAAAATATGTATGTGAAAAAGTTAGGAGTTTATGTCAGGACATACGTCTATCTTTTCTGCCTACCCTTGCAGAGAAACGGCGTGATGGTACGAGTATTAGATGTATATATTCCACATGCGGTCGGTACATCTCTGACTAATTTCCCATACACGTTTCCAGCTGGGAAATGAATGGTACCAGGTTAGCAGAATGTCGAGGCGGCCTTTGGTCCTCTCGGCTCGGGTGATTAACGAAAGAGTTAGCCGGGCGTGTAATTGGACGATATGAAAGCAGATTAGGCAAAGGTGGACGCGGTGCGATCCAACGGTCGACACCTGGCGGCGCACGCGGCGGCCAGTGGGCGGAGTCATTTCGGCTGTTTGAGTGCCATTGTCGTACACCATGTTCTCTCCGCGCAGTACAATTCAACATCATTTAGTTTAGATTATATTTTATGTATAACTTAAACATTGTATTTTTTTCTTTCTTTCTTTCCTTATCCGCACCCAATTCACTCGTCAGTCTAGAAATAGGGTATATATATATATATATTTATATAAACATGTATATATACATTCATATATATATATATATACATATATATATATATATATATACATATATATATATATATATATATATATATATATATATATATATATATATATATATATATATATATATATATATATATATAGGGTATATATATATATATTTATATATACATATATATATTCATATATATATATATATATATATATATAAATATATATATATATATATATATATATATATATATATATATATATATATATATATATATATATATATATATATATATATATATATATATATATATATATATATTTACATATATTTATATGTAAATATATATATATATATATATATATATATATATATATATATATATATATATATATATATATATATATATATATATATATATATATATATATATATATATATATATATATATATTTATATATATATATATATATATATATACATATATATAAATATATATATATATATATATATATATATATATATATATATATATATATATATATATACATATATATATATATTTATAAATATATGTATATATATATTTATATATATATTTATATATATATATATATATATATATATATACATATATATATATATATATATATATATATATATATATATATATATATATATATATATATATATATATATATATATATATATATATATATATATATATATATATATATATATATATATATATATATATATATATATATATATATATATATATATATATATTCATATATATTTATATATATATATATATATATATATATATATATATATATATATATATATATATATATATATATATATATATATATATATATATATATATATATATATATATATATATATATATGTATTAAAGTGTTAATTTATATGTACACGGAATAGAACCTCACTAGCGTCCATTCTAAAAATCACTTTAATCTATAAAAAAGAATTTTTCATCAACGACAACAAATAAAAGAAGAAAAAAGTCCCTCTTCAAGCTCAGCGCAACCAAAATTATGAGATTGTATTTAGTAGAAATGTAAAGATGTTGTATTGAATTGTGTAAAATAATGTATCTGTATATAGAACAAAAACAAACAAATCTTTCTGACAACCATAAAAATAGATGTTTTTATCTTCATTTCTTAAATTCGAATATGAACAACATTAAAATTATATACGATAAAAATTTTGACGTAAAAAGGATATCATTCTAGTTTTATCTTTTTTTATACGTTGGACTAAACGGAGACATTCGACTAACATTTTGACATCTCAAGATAGATGAAGAATTATATGGATGTATGGATACTAATAAGACTTACGAAATACTTGTTCAGTTGATCAATCAATAAACTCAACATTCACCATCCTATCCATGATTGACAGCCATACTACTCAAATTGCACAACTTCGATTTATCCTTCAACCGACATCTTATTTCACATGCGAGCCTTTCAGCACCATCGATGGTCGAGTTGACCTTTGGATTTCACCTCATACATGTATGCAAGTATAATACCATTCGGGGAGGGGGAACTGACCCGTCGCTACGACTTAACCCTTACACAGATGAAATTCCTAAATAAACTGACTACCCTTCAGAAGTTTTAAGGGACGTTTTAAGTATGTCACACAAACTCTCATATTTTTGCTGTCCCAGCTTTTCGCTGATCGCCAAATTTATTGAAGTAAATAATTTGTTTTTCTTTTTGCTTTGAAGATATTTATTTTTAATATTTTTAATGAAGTAGATCGGTGGTTCGTGAAAATGGTTAGTTTCAATAGATTTATATTATCCACTGACACTTCGTGATGGAATTGCATTTTTAATTTATTATTAGATTAAAACCAATATTATTAGCTTTTCCACTTTTTTATTTGACCAGCGACCGGGTTTCGTCGTTACCGACATCATCAGACTGGTCTGATGATGTCGGTAACGACGAAACCCTGTCGCTGGTCAAATAAAAAAGTGGAAAAGCTAAAAATATTGGTTTTAATCTAATAATAAAAAAAAAAAAAAAAAAAAAAAAAAAAAATGGTTAGTTTCAGTATTTCTACCGAAATTTCGGAATTGTCCCCATTTTTTTTTACAATTTACTGTTGTACTGCACTGTATTTTGTCTCCACTGCTGAATGCAGCGCCATCTTATTATGATTGTCAATTATTGTTTTATATCATGTATAAATATAAAGGAGTGTCAGAGTAATATGATTGTAATGAAAAATACGTATTATATTTACGTTAAATCCATATTAACAAAATTTTCATATCATTAGTTAGGAAACAGATCAGGTGAAATAAATTTAAATTAATTGTTGCTTTTTTACTAATAATATTTCGAAAAATTCAATCATATGTATCTTGTCATTGGACAAGTAACATCTACATACATATATGAATTAACAAAATCTTCATACCTCTAGTAAGGAAACAGATCATGTAAAATAAACGAAAAAAAGTTTTTCCCTTTTTACTAATAATGTTTCGGGAAATGCGATTAATTTAATTTGTAAAAGAACGAGGACGATCAAATCAATCAGAACCTAAAATTTGTTGGTGTCAAAAGTCTGAGTGATAGGATGTATGACTAGATAGATGTATGGATGTGAAGGAGGCGAGGAGTATATGTCAGGACAGAAGAGTGTGGAGTTCCATCCTTTCTGACTACCCCTACGGGGAAACGGCGTGATGGTAGTAGTAGTAGTTTTTCTAACACTAATTAAAAACCATTTTTACAAAAACTTCATATCACTAGTTAGGAATTAAAACATGTTTAACAAACGAAAATAAATTAATGCTTTTTTACAAATAGTGTTTCGGGAAATTCGATAAATTTCATCTCGTATTTTGCACTAAATCATTTCCATATCCATAAAATTTTCACATCGCTAGTTAGAAAACAGATCAGGTTAAATGATCAAAAATAAACTAAATTTTGACTAGTAATATTTAGAGAACTTTTATGTTTGTATTGTATTTTGCATCATTACTTACAAAATCATTAAAACACTACTTGGGAAATAAATCAGGTTTCATAAATAACTTTTTTTACAAATAATATAACGAGAAATTAAATCAATATTTGGCACTAAATACAATCCATACAAACAAAATTTTTATATTACTACGTAGGAAATACATCAGGTTAAATAAATAGATAATCGAAAATGCTATGTTATTTTTTACGAAATAATACGAATTTTTTCACGACAATCGATAAATTTCCATTTTGATCAATTTGATCAATTTCGTTACATAGTTACAGAAATGTATAAAACGGTTCTGAAACTCGTTATATCTATTAGTGAGGGTGAAAATTTTCGTTTTTCGTTCAGTCTAAATGTGAACGAATGAAATCAAAAAGTTAATTGTCATATTGCTAGTATAAGAGTACCATATGTAAATTTCAAATATCTTCCATCAAGAAGTCACATTACATCAATGTATTTAGAAAAAAACTATAAGGTTATTATTTATTGATTTGGCGTTTAATTTGTAGAACTCCATTTTCATTTGCGTATTAATTTTAAATTAAACACAGATTTTTTTAGTCTACTAAGTTGCAACCTAGTAGACTAAAAAAAATTGTGTTTAATTTAAAATAAATACAAATATATGGTTATTCTTTTATTACATTCCATTAATAAATTCTACCAACTCCAGGATACTCGTACGTTTTTACTTATCGCTCGGTGTTTGGTCCATGTTAATCATATGTGACAGCGCTCCGAGCCCGTCAGGATTCTTGACTCGGCTGGCCTTTAATGAACCAGGATATCAGCAGAGCGGAGGAAACGCTAATCCCGCCGGAATTAGTTGCAAAGGGCGGATTACGGCGATACACGCGGACCCCCCCAGCATAGGGGCACCCCCCTTAATCGAAGATTAACATTTTAATGGTTATAAGTAGATATGGGCCGAGCACAAGTCTTACCGAGTTACCGAGTACGAGTATTACTCTATCTGATGTTTGCCGAACCGAGTACTCGGCCGAATAACTAGGTTCAATCAATCAAATGATTTTGCCTACTTTACTGGATCCCAGATTCAGAATGAGATTTTTATAATGCAGAAAAATGCGAATTGATTAGAAAAAAAACTAACTAACCATCACGCCGCTTCCCCGAAGGGATAGGCAGATAGAACAGAACGCCACACCACTCTGTCTTTGCAAACATTCTTCGCCTCTTCCACGTTCATGCATCTCCTCATACATACCCGCCGATTATTACGACTCCTAACCTGACCACTTTCAAGTATTTGGCATACCTGATCGTGCCATGTTGTGTGCCAAAGAAGGATGAAAGTAGACTGAATGCAGTCGAAATGCGCCACTTTTTAATCCTCCTGTTTTCATTATATTTCCCAAAATTTTATATTTAGTTAAACCGAGTATAGTCGGCATTTGAACTGAGTTATTCGGCCAAGTACGGGTAGTAAAAAAACGCCGAGTACGCTGAGTACCGAGTATTAACCGAGTACTCGGCCCATCACTATTTATAGGGTAGGTAAGCGAAAATTGCGGGGTTTTATAAACTCCTTTACTCTTTTGGATATGTTAAGGTTTACTATCTCCACAGGATCACATGGGATTCATTTTTGATGTCTAAACATTGATGAAGAAGGAGTCTGGGTATTTACATGGTTTTTAACCTGTCATAGGCTGGTTAAGTGATCGCTTTACACACGTGTAACATTCACCATTCTACTCATGAATATTTACCTTTACCCACATTTTTTTATGAAGTTAAGTGGAAGTCTGTTTATTCTCAGGGCTTATGGCCTGGCATTAACTAGCTTAATTGATTGCTTTGTACAAGTATAATATTTATAATTCTACCCATTATTGAATATCCATTTTTCAACTTTTTTTAAAAGGAATTAGACGTAAAGCTTATACTTTTAGAGACTTTTCTGCAGGTAGAATAGTAAGGATGGGGAAGGTTAAATGTGAAAAATACATCTCAAACACCTAGACCGATTGAAAATAAATATTTCTTGATTTTATTTTGCAATTGGTGGGAATCAAATCCGCGACGCCAGTTCTGCAGTCGAGCGTCTATCCAACTACATACGCCTGTCATTTTTACACAAAATTAAACATAATTTCATGAAATAAATATGTCTTGTTTTCATCACTTGAAACGCCAGTCTTTGCATGGAAATATCTGTCCATTATAAATTTTAAGAAAATGCCGGAATGAACAAATAAAAGACTTTTTTTTTATTGATCTTTCGGTATATTAAAAAAAATATATGTAGGTATATTAAAAGCTTATTGATAAAAGCTTTGTGGTATGGTAATATAACACTTTCCTTATAATTCATCGTTCACTTTGTGTAATACCACTTTTATAAACACATATTCGTGACTACCGGTTTCGGAATAATCATTCCATCATCAGATCATTAAAATATAATTATTACGATTTGACAATTGTATAAAAATAAAATTTTGAAATAGAGAAAGAAGACAAATTTTTTGTCTTCCTGGTGATGGATTGATTACGCAGAAACCGGGAGTCACGAATAAGTGTTTATAAAAGTTGTGTTACACAAAGTGAACAATGAATAATAAGGAGAGTGTTTTTTTATTGAATTTACCATCTTTACGTTAATTGATAATAACTTAAACTTTTAAATTATTATGTTTTCCTCTTTAGAGCATTTCTACTATTACGTTACATGCCCAGTCGCTACTGAATTCATATTTAGACTGTCGAACGCTAGTCCTGATTTCTGAGGCATATGACTATAAATATGGCCGCCGCATAAAAATGTTGCCAGAAAGTGTTACAGTCATAATTCGGCCGCAAAAAGAGGGCCGTACCTAATTTATTTTCCTTCAAAGCAATGAAAATGGAGCAAAATTCATTTCCATCAATGCCTGAAATACGAAGCTTCCGCCCTAACAGAAGAGATAAACCCCCTCTTGGATCTTTGCCCAAATCGATCTTTCTAGAAGAAACCCTTAACTCTTTGCACCCCGAATTATTATTTAAAGGATAAGGACATACTATATAAAATTGAATTCAGGATCAGAAATTAATTGGCACGATCAAGTATTTTATTTATTTTTTCAAAAACATATTACAAACATAAATCATATATGCATACATAAAATATTCCCGATGAGTTATTTCTATTTCTCATTTTGGGACATGGGATTAAGGTTAACAAGACTGGAACACAAATAATAAAGTAACAAAAAAGATTTTATTTTGAAATGACCAAAACTAATACTAATACATGGCAAAATATAAAAACAATAAACAGGTATAATAAATAGGCACAAGAAGCATATTTTAAATAAACAAATGAGAAAATATAAAAATGAGAAAATATAAAAAACATAAGGTAAAAACAAAATAGGAAAATATGACTAATCACTACATATATATCTGTCCATAAAGTACCTTCTCAGATCATTTATTTTGGATCCCCGAATGGGTTTTATTTTACATATATCAAGCAGCTGGTTGATTTGGGTATTTGCAGTATAATTTAATTTAAGTATTTCAAATATTTGAAAGCGGCCAGGTCAAGAGTCGTAATAATCAGTGGGTAGGTATGAGACCTCTGCGGTGTAATAATTAGCGTGTTTAGCTACCTCCAGGTCCTGGGTTCGATTCCCAGCGAGGGGGGTAAAATACAAGTGAATTTTTCACTCTTATATTTATTCAATACTACCCTGGACTGGTACCTAAAGCGGAGGGCTGATCACCTTTCCTTCATGTGTTAACGATCATGATAATACTGCGTTTGTATGATACAGTGCCCTTTTCTCCATTGGGGTACGGATGAGGGTTTTAAAAAGTGTATAAAGAGATACATGAATGTAGAAGGGACCAAGATTGTTGGCAAAGCCAGATTGGTGTGACGTTCTATTCTCTCTGCCTACCCCTGCAGGGAAACGGCGTGATGGTTGGTTAGTTACATTTGTAAATTAATTTTGGAAAGTTATAATTATTTCTCTTTTAAGTTTTATACATGAATTTCATCTAAAAATGTATTAATCGAAAACAACTATTTTTTTTGGCAAAAATGATTGGTGTTTTGAATGGTACACGCGTGTAAAGTTATCACTTAACCAGCCTGGGACAGGTCATAAGCCCTGTAAATACCCAGAATTCCATATTCTTCTTCATCTTTGTAGATATGAAAAAAAAAAATTAATTTCACATTATCAGTTCTCATGCTGATTTTTTACTATTTTACTAACGATTTATGAAAACCTTTTGTTAAAGCTAGTGTAAGTGTATAAAAGCTTATTAAAATTACCACTTTGGCAAAATTTTATATTTATTTGATAAAACTTATAATCGCACAGTTCTAAAGGGTTGGGCAAGACTTTGGCTCGCATACAAGAGGCGAGACATTAAATAATACACCCTCAAAATGCCAGGAACTTATGTGAAAAAAACCGTATCAATAACGTTACAATCTATCGAATTACTAGGCAACGTATAGCCAACTTATAATCTGGGAAAACTTATCGGTAAGGCGATCGATCAGGAACAAACATTTATTGAAAATATATGTTTTTCCTTACCAGAATAGCGATAAAGTATCATGTAATATGTCATACTTCATATTGCTTTTCACATACGAGATGTTTTTTGTATGTGTGGGGTGGGATTTGTAAGCGATAATATGAATTGAATTCAGTCGAATTTCATGACATTTTTGTGTGTGTATCAATTTCACAAGCTAGAAATCCTAATTACATAAAATAATTTAAAATAGCAATGTAACGTTTTGGTGAGGGCCTCCACAAATATTTTCTTTATAAGATGTTTACAACATTTTGAGTGTGTCCAAATACTTGTTCACAAAATTGCATTATATCCAATTATGGAAGTTATTTTTTATGTTATTTTTTGACATGTTGAAAAATAACTCCTTTAATTGGAGTTAATCCAGATTTGTGAACACGTATTTGGACACACTCAAAATGATGTAAATAAATTAACTGCTGAAATTATACGCTAAAATAATAAAAATGAAAATGATATTTTCTGGCGTTTCTCATGTATGTGATTATAATCCATGATTGGGGCCCCACATATAAATAAAACTGCTCAATAAAAAGCTTATTTTCATCTCACCAATAGATGTCTCTAGTGAAATTCTAGTGACTCGAGAACAATGTTTCGAAATTGGATCATATATACAGAACTTCCAAGAATTTGAGTAGTGTGCATGTCAATCATGGGTATAATTGGTGAATGTAACACGTGTGTAAAGTAATCACTTAAACCAGCCTATCTGTTCCATGTGTCTGGAGGAGTTTTCTGAAGCGGGATTATTCTACATCTTAGGAAAAGTTCTTGCATATTTTCGGTTTTGATGTATTTTGATGTATACGCTTTAAATTTTTTAGTTTGTAATGTAGATATTATTTCGATAAATAAAAATACTTTGTGTTTTGATCCACTCACATTTTTATTGACCAACTAGTTTCGGCAACAACCTGTTGCCCTCTTCAGGGTTTAATTTATGACTGTCATAAATTAAAACCCGAAGAGGGCAACAGGTTGTTGCCGAAACTAGTTGGTTAATAAAAATGTGAGTGGATCAAAACACAAAGTATTTTTATTTTTCGAAATAATATACCAATATGATCCACAAAGTTAATGCTTTCCATATTCAAAACATGTAATGTATATGTTAATTGAAAATAAATAAATTGAAATTGAAATTGAAATGACGGTCGTAGTTTCCGTAAATACCCAGACTTACATCTTCCTCTTTATCTTTTTTGAGACGTTAAAAAATTATTTTTAAGATGTGTTTGTGTTTTGCGGATACCCGGTTGTGTTTTTTGAATGAAACAATATCCTATTATCCGCATGTGTGTAAACATAATCCTCCGATAGCCATTTTCCACGCGTTCACATTCTGCCGTCCTAACTAAAGGTTTGTAAATCTTTCTCTAAACTATTGTTATAAATCGTTTCCTTTATTGCCGGCCATGATCCTATCTGCCGTATAGAAATAATGAGCACATAGGAACTGGGTACTCGTAGGGTCACGGGAAACGTACCCTATATTTACCATGGAACGTGTATTATATTATATCATATTCACACTAGGTAGATACTGCTACTACTCCTTGCAGACATCTAGAATTTTCAGCAGCCCTTAAAAGGTATTTTTCATGTTTTAAAGGACTATTTAGCAAACAATGGGGAAAAAGTTTACAGCGTATTCTCGGCTTCAAATATCATTCATTCATTCAAACCCTTATCCGCATCCTAATGATGCATAGGGCACTGTATCATATAAACGCAGTGCTGTCTTGATCGTAAGCATATGAAGGAAAGGTGATATTCAATGAATATTACAGTGAAAAAATCACTTATAAAACCTGGGACCTCCAGAACGGTAGCCGAGCGTGCTGACCATTACACTGCGGAGGCGGACAAGCATTCAAATATCATACCTAAAGCAAACTGTAAATACGAAAAAAAATGTATTTATTGATTTATTTTAACATATTACATACATAAGTCACGTATATAATATTCGCGATGAGTAATTTCCTTTACCTACTCGTTTTGGGACATAGAATTAAGGTTAACAAGACTAGAACACAAATAAGAAAGTAACAAATGAGAAAACAGGGCTAAATGACCGCCTCCGTAGTGTAATGGTCAGGACGCTCGGGTACCACACTGGAAGTCCCGGTTTGGATTTCCAGGGGGGGGTCAAATAAAATATAAGTGAATTTTTCACTCTAATATTTTTCAAACCCACCTACCTGAAGCGGAGGGCCGATCACCTTGCCTCCATGCAATTAACGATAAAGTTAACACTGCGCCGCTACAATGCAGTGCCCTATGAACCATTGGGTGCGGATAAGGGTTAAAAGAAAAGAAAGAAAGAAATCTTAAATACAAAACAATAAACAGGTATAATAAATACGCAAATAAAAAAATTCAGAAAAACGTTTAAAAGAAACAAATGAAAACATTTGTTAAAATATTTAAATATATATATATATATATATATATATATATATATATATATATATATATATATATATATATATATATATACATATATGTATATATATGTATATATATATATATATATATATATATATATATATATATATATATATATATATATATATATATATATATATATATATATATATATATATATATATATATATATATATATATATATATATATATATATATATATATTTTTTTTTTTTTTTATACAAAATATCATTAAGGAGTATTTTTTCTCGAATTCATCAACTCTTTCCTTCAACTGCCCGTACATCGGAGACCCGTATAAACAATGTTAAAGTATCTTTTTGAGTTGCTCCGAGATGCGAATCTTCGGTAATTTGGGGTTAGCGTCAGATGTAATCTGGGCTGTTTAATGCCCCGGCCGCTGCGTAGGGGTCGTTAATTTGCAGAATATGATGGTGTCGAGACCTCTCGCTGGAAATTATTTTATTATTAACACCTACTTGTCAACTAATTTTCCTTTAAGATTTTGGGCCCTTTATATTAATATATTTACCCCACAAATGCTTTGGAGGGTTAAGAGAAATGCGATTTACTCATTTTTATCTTAATTTTGTATTTATAATATTTATTTTAAATTTAATTTATTAATTTCATTAATTGATTCGCCAGTAACTTTGTGATAAAATGTATATATTTTGAAATAAAGTTTTACTTAGTTAATATCACTTTTTCTTAACATCTAATTCGATGTATTCCGCATCATTTTTACATATTTTTACATACGGTGTTTGAAAATGATGTGGAATGCATCAAAACACGTGTCACAGTGGATTTTAAGAAAAAGTGGAATTTACTTATTAAAACTCTAACTTAATAAAAATATATATATATATATATATAGATAATTATAATGTATTAGTTTTTCCTAAATATTTAATATTAGTTAGTGGCTTAATCAATGCAGCAGTAAATTGTACCCGATTTATATATTTATCTTTCTTATTTAAACTTTATGTTCAAGCACTGTCTAGCCTCTGATTGCAAACAGCCATGTAAGGTATCAGACGATTTGACCAATATCATTAGTCTGTTTTTGGTTGAAAAGAAGATACATATTGCTTCATAGCGATAAACTTGCCAATGAACATATTTTTTCTGTACATGAGGTTACAACAAATAAATAAAATAAATTACGTTTTTGACAATGAAAAATAAGACCAGATTGATCAATTTTCGCATTTATTTCTCAATCTTTGAATCGATAACTTGTCGAAAAAATAAATGTAATAATCCTAGCTAAGAAAACTATGTATAAGTTTTATATTATCCACTGACACTTCGTGATGGAATTGCATTTTTAATTTATTATTAGATTAAAACCAATATTTTTAGCTTTTCCACTTTTTTAATTGAGCAGCGACCGGGTTTCGTCGTTACCAACATCATCAGACTGGTCCAGTCTGGTCCAGTCCAGACATCACCAGTCTGATGATGTCGGTAACGACGAAACCCGGTCGCTGGTCAAATAAAAAAGTGGAAAAGCTAAAAATATTGGTCAGAAAATACCATTTTCATTTTTATTATTAAGCTTATAATTTGACCAGATAATTTATTAACAACATTTTGAGTGTGTCCAAATACTTGTTCACAAAATCTGGATTATCTCCAATTACAGGAGTTATTTTCTTACAGGAGTCATGTGTGTAATTATAATCTTATTACAGGAGTTATGTGTGTGATTATAATCCAGGATTCGGATCTCACTTACTAATATAAGAGTTTCTGCTTAATAAAAAGCTTCTTTACATCTCACCAATAGATGTCTCTAGTGAAGTTCTAGTGATTCATGAACAAGGTTTCTAAATTGGTTCATATATATAGAACTTCCAAGAATTTGAGTAGTGTAGTTGTCAATAATGGGTAGAATTGGTGAATGTTACACGTGTGTAAAGTGATCACTTAAACCAACCTATGACGGTCGTCAGCCCCGTAAATGCCCAGACTTCCATATTCTTCTTCATCTTTGATGAGATGACAAAAAATAATATGAAAATAACTCCTGTAATTGGAGATAATCCAGATTTTGTGAACAAGTATTTGGACACACTCAAAATGTTGTAAATAAATTATCTGGTCAAATTATAAAAATATTGGTTTTAATCTAATAACAAATTAAACTATGTATAAGTGTTTTTAATAGAAAAAAACAATAATAGTAATATAACCATAATACGACATCACTAATTTCTATGTTCTAATTACAGAACGTTTATGCGCTTAGGAATCTATGTGAAGTTACAATACTTGAGTAATAATAATAAAGGATCGCTAGTCCTGAATTCACTTTATCCCCAAGATCACCCTCACTAACTACGTCACCCTAGCTCCACGACAAAACCATTTATTTCATTTAATTATTATTTAACACTGAACATGTTTTTCTGCATCAGAGATTTATACACTTAATGATATTGAATTACTTTCGTATATATTCACAAGCATATTTTTGTATTAAAAGAAGAAAAAGAGAAATACTTGTGTTTTATTATTTACAGAAATTCATCAATTTCATACTATTTCTGTGAGCCTAAGCGGCTCATTATTAGATATTTCTATTGGTATCAAATTGTGGTAGAGTTGGTTCGAACCGAAGAACTTTGACTCAATAGTCCGCGACACTAACCAGGGGACCACAACCCGACACAATTTTTATTTTAATAAGATTATCTTACAATTTTTTTAGTTGCATGCACTATTTACCTTCCTTATTATGTAGGTTCCAACCCTTGTGTATGGAAGCGAAGCATGGAGTTGGCAAAAGAAGGATGAAAGCAGAATGAATGCGATCCCTCAGACGAATGTGCGTAAAAAAGATGTATGATAGATGTTCGAATGGTGAAATAAGGAAAGGGAAAGAGATAAGCATTATCGACAGAATTAAGAAAGGTGTGTTGAGATGGTTTGGACATGTGGCACGTATGAGTGAGGAAAGAACGGTTCAACAAATTTACGAGGCGAATGTAGTTGGAAAAAGAAGCAGAGGAAGACGGAGGAAAACTTGGCACAATCAAGTATGTCAAATACTTGAAAGCGGCCGGGTCAGGAGTCGAAATATTCGGTGGGTATGTATGAGGAGATGCTTGAATGTGGAAGAGGCAAATAATGTTTGCAAAGACTGCCTATCCTTGCGGGGAAGCAGTGTGATGGTTAGTTAGTTAGTTTAAAAAAAAAACACAAAATAGAGGGTTGATTCTTTTACAAATAAAAATCTGAAAATAGTTTTTCTAAACTTGACGCCCGCACGTTCAATTGTCATTGCGGTATCTGACAAAAAAACATTGCAGTTGTAAGGGTTGGTTTGTATTTAAATCGACGCCGTTTTCTTGTTATGGCCACCCTTAGTGAAGTATAGAAAAGGGTGTTTCACCCCCTCAGTTCCTATGTCGCCCGTTATCGCTTGATTAACTCGAGATGACTCGTCAGCAGTAGGGTTCATGTTAATTGAGCTGTGTGGAAAAATAAATGAGAAAATTCGGAGCTTTCGTTTTATTTCGACCTGCCGGTGAAAGTTTCATTTTGAATTAAAATAATCAAAATAACTTTAAGCGGTGCTTAAACTTAAGACATTTCACAGTGTATCCGAATCCTTGTTCACAAATCTGGCTTTCTCGAAACCCAGATTGGTAATCCCAAACCCAAATGTGGGTGAAAATAACTCCCTACATAGAAGTTATTTTTAATTTTCACATGTAGATGAAAACATTTGTAAGTTTTCGAAACTAGTTGTGTATAATAAAAATAAAACTCACGAAGTGGTTTATTACAAGTGTTTAATTTAAAAATATCTTAAACATGTCATTCCACAAAGTTAATGCCGATTCAATAAATGATGTAAAAATGGTATTTAAATTTCTTTAAAATTATAAATAAAACACTTGTTTTGTACCACTTACTCAAGTGGTAAAAAACTAGTGTTTTATTCAAAATTTAACCATGTCTTACCACGAAGTGAATGTCAAAACAATAAATAACATAAAATTACCATAATTTGCAAAAAAAAGGTTTTACGTTGATAATTTCTCACCCTTAAGATAATAATACAAATGTAAAACGAGTTTTATATGAACAAAACTACTCGCTTTTTTCTGTCATTAAACATGAGAACTTAAGACTAAAAATAAAATAAAATAACGCCGTTTTTCTATAATTACGCCCCTTTTCATACGCTTCGCCTCAGTTTTTCTGAAACTGAAAAGATATTAGCCCTCCTGAAAATGACTTTATTTTTTAAAAAGCCGCGTCACGCGATAATTCCCATTTAGTTTCGGAAGAAACTACCAGCAAAATCAACTTATCACGAAATAAACTCACTCACGCCCAGAGTAATTTGAGCGTTTTTTTTACTTGAATTTATTTCGGGAAAACGAATTATTTATCGTTACCGTAGCTCGGTCGTACACTCGGTCCTAGAATTAGGGATACACTTTATGGCTCTATAATTGGTAGATGGACACCTGTGTTATTCGATACGGAATTCGTTCAATCTTATAATAGTTCTCATATAAATAAAATTACCAAGGAAAAGTTGGCATGATCAAGTTTTTCAAATATTTGAAAGTGGTAGTTTTATTTTGCTAGTTTCGTATAAACTGGCAGTTCATAACGGAGTACTGGTTTTAACCCTAATGTGTGATAGTGAAGCAAGTTGGCTTAAAAAGGATGAAAGTAAGCTGAATACAGTCGAAATGCAATCTCTCAGACGATGTGCGGCAAAACGGTGAAATAAGGAAGGAATGCAAAGCTAAGAAAATATAGTTCTATGAAATAGTTCGAAAAAACAGTAGAGGAAGACCGAGAAAAACTTGGCACAATCAGGTTAGTCAAATACTTGAAGGCGGTCAGATGAGGAGTTGTGTTATTATATATTTATATATATATACAATATATATATATATATATATATATATATATATATATATATATATATATATATATATATATATATATATATATATATATATATATATATATATATATATATATATATATATATATATATATATATATATATATATATATATATATATATATATATATATATATATATATATATATATATATATATATATATATATATATATATATATATATATATATATATATATATATATAACGTGGTAATATTTTCCTTTTGAAAATTAAGTGTAAATAATATGTAAAGTGGGTGTATAATAATAAAATAAACAATGTGTTGCTTTGTAATTAAAGTTAATTCTTAATTTATCTTTATAATAATTTTTATATCTATCTATCTATCTATCTGATTCTGACAGTTAATAATATTATCGGAAGTCTTTTGTTTTATTCTGAGCGACGCATGCGGCATCTGGTGGTAGAACTGTTTTATGTAGGTACTTTTTGTAAGTACTTAATAAAATGTATAGGTAGGTACCTAGTTATTTTATTACATCTCCCCCCTTGGGGATGAAAATTCAGAGTAAAATTTTCACTCGTCCTCCGGACCATCTTCTTGTAGTGAAGGGACTGGTATAAGTTTAGTGATATGATAAATTTTTATTATTATTTTTTTTCTTTCTTTTTTCCTTCTTTTTTTTCTTTTTTTTTTCTTTCTTGTTTTTTCTTTCTTTCTTTCTTTTTTTTTCTTTTTTCCGTTCTTTTTTTTCTTTCTTTTTTTTGTATTTTTTTTTTCTTCTTGACCCTTTTAAAGTAGACACAGTTTTTTTCAATCCATTTGTTTTTTTCTTTTGAATTCCTTCATTTTTGTTCAGATCTCTTAAAGTATCTTCTAATATAACCAAATGTACAACTTTTAATTGTTCATCTGCATTTTCATTCGATTCTAAAACTGGATTCCTGTTTAGACAATCTACTTCTAAATTCTTCTTTCCTGGAGTATATTTTGTTTTATATTTTGTAGATTTTTTTTCTATTTTATTTTTATTTTCATTTTTCAAGCACTGTTTCTGTGTTATTTGTATGTCTTCATTTTTATTCTGATCTTTTAAAATATCTTCTAATTTAACCAAATTTACAACTTTTAATTGTTCATTTGCATTTTCCTTCGATTCTAATACTGGATTCTTGATCGTACAATCTGCTTCGAAATTCTTCTTTCCTGGAGTATATTTTATTTTATGTTTTGTAGAAATTTTTTTCACATGATTTTTATTTTTAATTTTATCACTAGTTCTTAAATTTCCACGTCTTCTTTGATTATCTTCTAATCGTTTTCTTTGATCATCTTCTAATTTTTCTCTCTCACTCCGAACATATTGTAGTAATTGTTTTAATACATCTAATGTTTCATAATCCATTTCCAATTAACAAAATTGTCGTTTTATAACGTTGTAATATTTTCCTTTTGAAAATTAAGTGTAAATAATATGTAAAGTGGGTGTATAATAATAAAATAAACAATGTGTTGCTTTGTAATTAAAGTTTATTCTTAATTTATCTTTATAATAATTTTTATATCTATCTATCTATCTATCTGATTCTGACAGTTAATAATATTATCGGAAGTCTTTTGTTTTATTCTGAGCGACGCATGCGGCATCTGGTGGTAGAACTGTTTTATGTAGGTACTTTTTGTAAGTACTTAATAAAATGTATAGGTAGGTACCTAGTTATTTTATTACATATATAAATATATATATATATATATATATATATATATATATATATATATATATATATATATATATATATATATATATATATATATATATATATATATATATATATATATATATATATATATATATATATATATATATATATATATATATATATATATATATATATATATACACATGTACATATGCATATGGTATGCGTGTGTGACGTGTGTTTGAATTCAATTCTCCCCTCAGCGCACGTTAAATGTCCATTATTGATGCGTATTAATAGTTCATTTCTTAAGTTGTGTCGTTGCATATACGTCATTCTGTCTAAGGATGAAAGAATAATGATGATTAATATTTTTTTACCCCTCTCCTCCATCCACCAATCGGCCATCTTGTCATGGGTGCGCCAGGCTACTAAATGTTCATTTCAATCGTCTATTGTAATCATCGGAAATACGTCGTTTATTGAGTGAACATTGTATTTTTTGCTCAACTAATATTTTTAAATACCAAAGATAATACGCTTATATGAATTCGATCCATTAAAAAAATATACGCAGGTGTGCATACATTTAAATTTGCTTTGATGAATTAATAATTGTATTAATTGAGGGTTAGTTAATATATGAAGAATGAAAAGAGTCTGCTGAAAAGAGGTGCTCGTTATGAGAGGTTCCACTGTACTTATATCTTCATATCAGAATATAAGTTTCAAATTCACAATTATCTTTTAAAACAATTTCTGAAACATTGATGTACTACTAAATAGTAAGAAATAAAAATATTTTATTTCTTTGGTTAACTTATATTACATTTAATACAAACTATTTTTTACACTAAATTTACAATATATATATATATATATATATATATATATATATATATATATATATATATATATATATATATATATATATATATATATATATATACATATATATATATATATATATATATACATTTATATAATAAATTACGCCTAGTTTTCAGGAGTATAAGACGCCATCTTAATCGAATTTTCGAAATGAACTGAACTCCTAAAACGCTAACTTTAATATCATTTTGACAAAGCATTAAGTTTTAAAACGTTTTAATACATTATTTTATCGTGTTTTTTATGTATAATAGAAGTTTAGAATTACAGATAAAACCGTTAATTAATAAAAAAAATCAGTTGGAAAAATCTTCTAAGCTCTCTCCTATAAGGTAACAGATTTGCAGATAGAGTATTTTACGTCGGGACCGTCGTTATTGTATATTTAAATCGGCATATTACACTTTAAACAACAGCTGTCTATTTAAAATCCACCGTAATCACGTCATCGCAAAACATATGAAATGTTAAATAATTACGATGTATGGTACTTTATATTTTCTCTACAGATATTATTCTCACATGTCTTTTCGCATTGCCAACTGATGAGACAAGTGAAGTCTACCACCCTCGCTGTTCTTGCCGCCATTTTGACATAATTCAGTTATGCCGATATATCCCAGTCCTCCCCTCGGCCTTCCGCTCCGCTGCATGCGGACATAAACCGTTGTCGATGTGGATGATGATACGATTTAATAATGTCCTCGTTACAACATGTCTAATACGCTAAATGGCCCCGGTCCCCGTTCAAAAAACAGCCCCGCAAAAACAGCACACGTTGCTAAAAATGTCAAGTCGCTTCCTTTTCAAGATTATTATTATAATGTAAAAAATAACTAATTGGAGATAATCCAGATTTGTATTAAGATAAGTATTTGGACACACTCAAAATGTTGAAAATTAATTAACTTGTCAAATTGCAAGCTGAAATAAAAAATAAAAATAGAAATTGATGTTACATTTAGGTTTTGTACTGAAATTTCTTGTTGGAACTGCATTTTACAGAATTAATAAACAACTGTGTAGTTTTTTTACGTGATTATATTATTTTATTATATTATTTCCATATATTTAATTGAAATTAGTCTAAAAAAATTCATAAAATCATGGTTTTCAACCCCTGCGTTGTTGTTCATATAACATGTAATTATGTCTAGACTCACACCAGTCTAATCATGTCGGTTACGATGAAACCGGTTGCTGGTCAAATAAAATTCATGTGGAAGAAACTACATAGTTTTGATATATGAAAATATTATTTTCTAGCAGTTCGCAAGTAAATGAATATAATTCAGGATTCCGAACTCGCATACAAATGAAAGAGTTTCTGCTTAATGAAAGCTTTTTTCATCCCACCATAGGTGTCTAGTGACTTTCGCATATTGTGTTTCGATTTTGATCAATATATCTAGAAGTTGCAAGAATTTGAGTAGTGTGGTTGTCAATCATGGGTAGAATTGGTGAATGTTACACGCGTGTAAAATGATCACTAAAACGCTGTAAATGCCCAAACTTCCATATTCTTCTTCATTTATGTATGAGATGTCGAAAATATTGCTAGCTTTTCAGTTTGTCACTCTCGAATCTTTATTCCAACACTTTTTGCTGAATGCGCCGCTACTGGAATAAAATTCTTCAGTAATGGGGATGAGATTTACGGTTTTTAGGGGGTGATTTTAAAAGTCAAGCTCACTGTCGTTCCAGAGATAAGGGAAATGCATAGTTTTGAATAAAAGTGCACACGCTTCGAATACAAACACGATTTGTGATGTTTTTTCCGTGATGCGATAAATATAATGAATGAAGGGATTTGAAGCGAACTGGTGCGAATATAGAAATAATGACCTTTTAAATGTATTGACCTACATTAAAACTTTAATACCAGAAAGGAAGGTCTATTTATTTAGGTATGATTGGATTTTTAGGGGTAATCTGATTCATAAATGTAAGGAATGTATTTATTTGAAGCGGTGGAAATATTGAAATAATGACCTTGAAAATGTATTAATCTCTAATACCAGATGTACCAGAAAATGACGTAATTTTATTTAGGTATTAATGAATTTTTATAGGGCTATAATCTGATTATAACTGGTTAGTCACTCTTGGTTAGTAGTTAGTTTTCAGGTGTTTCCCAGCACGTGAAAATAATCCGGGGTCGGATCTTGTATCATCAAGGAGGGTCTCTGCAAAAAGCTTTCTAAATCCAACTTAGATGGCTATTGTGAACTCATATGTACGTAATGAGTTTTATGATAAAATTGCAAATGAAAACACTTGTTTCTTATCACTTGAATATTACATTTATTTTTAACGACTAGTTTCGGAAGTTACACTTGCTTCTATCTACGGGTTTGAATATAAACTAGTCGTTAAAAATAAGTATAGTTTTCATTTACTATTTAATTATCTTATACTACAAAGTCAATGCCGAAACTATAAATAGATAAATGATATATCTAGGGGTTCCAATTTTTTTTAATTGTGGTTGTAAATCATGGATAGAATGGTGAATGTTGAACGTGGGTAAAGTGATCACTTAATCAGTCTACTATTGCCATGTTAATACCCAGACTTCCGTATTCTTCTTCATCCATTTGAGGTATCAAAAATACGGTTAGAAATTGATACTTATTTCTATCTGAAAGAGCTTGTTAATTTATTAATATATTTTACAAAATTTAATCATTTAAAGCCTAGAGGTTGTTGTAAAAAACAATATATTGAATAATTTATAAACGCGAAAAACATTTTTTCTGAAATCTTTTTTTTTAAACAGTTAAGTAAAATAAAATATTACTGAATTATAAGATTATATAATGATTTAAAGAACAACCGAAAAACGAGTGAAAGCAAACAATTTTAATTTTAAAAAATTAAATTAAAGAATTCAAACTTAATCCTAATTATCAAATGTTTAACTTATAAAATACGTATTATTAAAACTTATTAAATTTTTTTAATGATAGCAAGCAAATATTTTTTAAACTAAGTTTTTTGATGCCGAGATTTTTAAGGGTGTTTTTTGTAGTATTTATTAAAATTGCGTCGGTAGGCTGAGTCAAAATAAAATTTAATTTAAAATAAGTTTTCATCCTTCCTTTATGATGCTAAGATATAAATTTTGTTTGTAATTGATCTGACTTAGTAAACATTACGGATACGGGTATCGACATAGCGACAAGAAAACTTGGTAAAAAGAGTTTTACTGATATACACTCTAATATTTATTTAATATTACCCTGGAATGGTCCCTGAGGTGCAGGATAGATCATCTTGCCTTCAAGTAAGTAACGATCTACAAAACACTGCTTCAATATGAAGCAGTGCCCTATGCACCATTGGGTGAGGATAAGGGTAATATAAAGAAGAAAATGTATGACATAAATAATGATGAATATATTAGAAACGAATGTAAAGCTGGAATGTGGCGCGAATGGATGACAAGATAATGTACTGTAATTGTAAAATGCTTAAATTAATTACAGATCATTGTCATATGTAAATACTGTAACACTCTTCTATAATTAATCGTTTACTTTGTGTAATACTACTTTAAAAAACACTTCTTAATGACTACCGGTTTCGAAATAATCGAACTATATTCAGGTCACATGTAGACTATTACTATACTGTACTATATATTGTATTGTATGCTATAGTACTATGTTTCCATACCACAAATATAACAATGCCTTTCGTATACAAAATACTTACTGTACTTTACCCAAATATCTAAGACTGCTCTTAAGAGACAGCAGATAGTTATGTATGTTTGTTATCTTGGCCTTTATTCATTAATCAATGTATCAGTTGAAGAAAAAGCAAAGATTAGCCCATTGACCTTTATGTAATATAGGTTGCATTCATATTGACCATTGTGTTAAATAACTCATAGCAGATCATAAACACCCTTTACTAAGCTTTTAGTAGGTAGTTGCTGTGCGCAATTTGTAATATGTTATGTAAATTAAATATATTAGTTGAGGATAAGGCAAAGCTTATCCCATTGACCTTTATATAATTTAGGTTGCATTCATATCGATCGTTGTACAAAATAACTCTAAACAGATCATAAACACCCTTTAGAACTAAGCTTTAAGAAGGTAGTTGCTTTGCGCAATTTGTTATGTAAAAGAAATACATTAGTTCAAGATAAGGCAAAGCTTAGCCCATTGACCTTTATATAATGTAGGTTGCATTCATATCGATTATTCTACAAAATAACTCAATACAGATCATAAACACCCTTTACTAAGCTTTTAGTGGGTAGTTGCTGTGCGCAATTTGTAATTCGTTGACATTTATATAATGTAGGTTGCATTTATATCGATCATTGTATAAAATAACTCAAAGCAGATCATAAACACCCTTTAGGACTAAGCTTTTAGTAGGTAGTTGCTGTGCGCAATTTGTAATTTGTCAAGTAAAGGAAACGGGTAATTATACTTGATGTTCGAGTGAAAGGCTTTATGCAGGAGATATAATTGTTCATCCCTTAATCCTTTAATCCCCCGACGTGTCTCGGTGCGTAACTTATTTGCGTAATCATGGGCGAAAAGCAACCATCACTCAAAGGATGCGCTTTAAATGCACTCGTGATAGTAGAACCCTTCATTTGTAGGGGCTTGAAATCAGAAGGGTTGCATTTTCAACGATACGCGTTTTATATTTTTATATTATCATGAGAAATAGAAATTGAAACACAATTTTATTAAAAAAAATATATTTAATTACATATTTACAAAGAATATAAAATTTAATATAAAAAGTGTAATGTTAAAGTAAGGGTTTTGACTAGGCTTACGACTATTAACTAGATGGATTGAGTGATTACTTTTTTTTATATTAATATAAATATTTTTTTAAATTTCTTATATAGCTTATATAATTTTATTTATTGTTTCGGCATTAACATTGTGGTAAGACATGTTACAATAATTAAAGAAAACACTTCGTTTTTACCACGTGAGTTTTATTATAGACCACATGTTTCAGAAGTTAAACTTCCATCATTCAGGTCTGTATAATAACTAAAATATAAAATATAAAATTTTTCTATAAATAAGGAGAGGGGAAAGTAAGGGGAAGGGGTTAGTCAAGGAACGGAGTTTGAAAACAAAGGAAAAATTGAAAGCAATGGCGAAGAATTTTGAAACAATATATTATTTAATAAATTATTATTAGAATTCAGGTTTTTTTGTATTTCTAAATTTTCAAGATAATTCATAATTTGGCCTTTAGCTTATATAACACTAATATAAACTGTTATTTACACATTTAATACATAGGTACAAGAATCATATTTAAAAGAAATAAATGAGTAAACACAAGGTACGAAGCATACATATTTAATAAACAAATGAGGAAATATAAAAAAATGCGAAAATATAACAAATGAGTAAATATAAAAAACACAAGGTAAAAACAAAATAAGAAAATATGACTAATCACTACATATATATCTGTCCATAAAGTACCCTCTCAGATCATTTATTTTGGATCCCCGAAGGGTTTTATTTTATATATGTCAGGCAGCTGGTTAATTTGGGTATTGGCAATATAATTTATGAAGGTACATTTTACACTGCTTGTCAATTCCTTTGGGTCACATACATTATATGAAGTCTCCAATCCTTATCCGCACCCAATGGTGCATAGGGCACTGCACCGTAATGACGCAGTGTTATTTTGATCTTTACTGACATGAAGGAAAGGTGATCACTCCTGCGATTCAGTGACCAGTCCGGGGTAATATAAAATAAGTATTAGAGTGTAGAATCACCGATATTTATTTTCACCCCCCTGAGGATCGAACCTGGGACCTCCAGCACGGCAGCTTAACACGCTAACCATTACGTCACGGAGGCGGACAATTTATGAAGTAAACCAACAAAAAATAACATAATCATAACAAAATCAATTAAGATACTTTATTAGATAAAACAACTTTGTTTTTATGCTTCATACTCGAAGCAATAACTTCATGATTTTCCATTTTTAATTAAAATATAGCTTTGTTTTAAAATAACTATGAATATAGTGATTTTAAAACAAAAAAAAATATAGGTAATTTTTTTCTTCAACCAGTTTTTATAAGAATCTTGTCATCATCAGGGTTAAACATTTACTGGAACCGGTTAGAAATAAAATGTACCAATAGTGAAAAGTGCTTAAAAACAAAATATTTTTATTTTATAAACTTTATAAAATGTTCCACAAAGTATCTGCAAAAAACAAACAGGAAATCAATAAAAATAATTTACTTCTCTCAGTTAACAGGTAATTCATAAAAAAAAATGGAAAAAAAGAAACCTTGTCATTTTCAGCTACTGAAAAAATACCAGACGAGTATTTCTCCGTATTACGTTCATCTTAAGCCATCGTATCTCGTCCTTTCTTGGCTACATCTTCAAAAGATCGGCGGCTCTTATTAAAAATTTTCCTCATCTTTTCACGCGGAGCTCCCCCAAGACCCGGCGAGAATAAACATGCTTATTCATATTTTTCTCTGCATGAAATCCAGCCCTCCGAGTACATTTCACTTTTCAGGGAACACTTATCTCCCTGCGGTGTATGGAGGATGCCCTTTGATGTCGGCATGCGAGACGGAATGCGCGGATTTCCAGGTTCTTCATTCATCACCGCTACTTGAGTATGTTTTTTGTAAACGTAATGATAGATCCTGAATTATGAACCATAAATAAATATAGCTTATAATTCATATTTGAAGCAATAACTTTGTGATTTCCCATTTTATAATGAAAATATATCTTTGTTTTAAAATCACTGTAAATTTTTTATTATAACTTAATTGTAATGTCTACCGGTATCGAAGCCAACCGCTCTTTTTTAAGACTGATTTATAAGTATTAATAGTAGTAACCGTAATGATGGATCCTGAATTATGAACCACAAATAAATATAGCTAATAATTTTGTGATTTCCCATGAATAATTTAAATATATCTTTGTTTTAAAATCGCTACTAATATTTTATTATAACTTAAGTATAATGTCTACCGGTTTCGAAGCTAGCTGCTTCTTTTTCAAGACTGATAAATGCTAAGATTCGAAACCGGTAGATATGATAATTAAGTTATAATAAAATATTTATAGATATTTTAAAAAAAGCTTACTTTGCGTCAATCATAAGTATCCTTTTAATTTTACTAGATTCACTCTAATATTTATTAATATTTCCCTGATTGGTGAATAACTGACAAATTTTCCTTTATATTAACTAACTAACCATCAGGCCACTTCGCCATAGGAGTAGACAGAAAGAATAGAACGCCACACAAATCTGTCTTGACAATCAATATATATATATATATATATATATATATATATATATATATATATATATATATATATATATATATATATATATATATATATATATATATATATATATATATATATATATATATACATATATATATATATATATATATATATATATATATATATATATATATATATATATATATATATATGTATATATATATATATATATATATATATATATATATATATATTAATACAAATTGTTTGGTTCTTGTTATTTTATATCTGTGCGCGAATTGCCACAGTGTTCTCGGAAAAAAATGTTCGCAGAAATGATATTACGAAGTCGAACATGCCCATTTTTGTTTTCCTCTCTGGGAATGACATGCCATAGATTTATGTTGGGATTAAGATGTTTTCTGTAGTTGAAGAAAACATACATATTATGGATGAGTAAATATATATTTACGTTTTACAACCAACCAGCGGGGGATGTAACCCCGAAGCAGGGTTGTGTATTATATGTTGTTGAAAAAAACGATTTCGCCGAATTTAGAGAAAATGGTTATGAATTTTTCAAAACGTATTAACTATGCGATCAGTCATTTTTATAATATTTTGGTATTTTTAATTTTAAAAAAAGTCGTAAAAGCTGTTTTAATGTTGTTTTAATTTAAACTGCTTAATTTTTTTTTATAATCATGATTATAAAATTTTTGAAACGTGATTTTAATTATGCACAAACTTTTGTAAAAAATTCTCACATAGGTCTATGAATGTCATAGGATGTCGTTTTTGATGTTTAATACTGAAAATACGAAGTGTCTTGTCATTTAAAACGTTAAATTTAAATATACGATTTTACATCTATTTTTTGGAAATTTGTGTCATATGATTTAATGGCGAATGTTTCACGGTTTATAAAGTGATCGGTAAAACCAGTCATAACATGTCGTCAGTTATGTGAATTTCCAGACTTTGATGTGTATTAATATCTCAATAAACTTCTTCCACTAAGCTTCGTCTAGGTTGAAGTTGATTTTGATATCACCACTCATCTTTGGCAATTTGTCCAGTTCTTTTCTCAAATATGCTGTACCTTTAATTGTGGAAATTAAAATGAAAGTTATAAATATTATAATTCGTTTAGTTAATGAACAGTATAATATGCAAGCTTCTACTGGTTCCTTGTGCTACGTATTAACACTGAACATGCGTCGCGCATGCGTAAACTGTCTAAGACGTATGCGATGGAGAAAGTAGAAACGATTCTTTCTCTGTTTCGTTTCAACTACCGGTTTTATTCGGAGAAGAAGTAGTGTTTTTTTCATCTAATTCCGGTCAAATCGCCCTTACTTCCTTACTAATTTAAACACTCTTCTTGTGTTCAGTATTGAACAAAGTTAGTTGGTTGGAAGATATTGCTTTTAAGCAATAAGCACGCCAATGTTCTTTTTTCTTTTCTGTACATAAGGTTAAATAAAATGAAATTAAAATATTTTATTTATTGTTTCGGCATTAACTTTGTGGTAAGACATGTTATAATGATTAAAGAAAACACTTGTTTTATACCACTTGAGTTTTATTAAAGACTACATGTTTCAGAAGTTAAACTTCCATCATTCAGGTCTGTATACTAACTGAATGATGGAAGTTTAACTTCTGAAACATGTAGTCTTTAATAAAACTCAAGTGGTATAAAACAAGTGTTTTCATTAATCATTGAAATAAAAATAAATAACGGCCTCCCTCTTGAACTTCCACAGTTCCCCTTACCGCGCCTAAAAACATCTAACTTACATTTTTCGATGACCGAATTTCGGCGAAAAACGTGTTATCGCATTTTGGGCAGCCCTGAAATCACACAGCACCAACGTTCGGAATAAATTTGAGTAAAACGCGGAAAGTAAAAGTAGAAAAAAGAAGTAATAAAAAGTCAGCAGCGACAGAAGGCGATAGCTGGTGGGTTGGTTTTGAAAAATGGCCCGCTCGAATTGGTTTCGCTCCGGAATATTTGAGGATTTAAATCCTGGCGGGAATTCGCGATGGCTGCAAACTTTCCAACTCATCGATTTTTTCGAGAAAAATAATAAAACTTCCGTTTTCACGGTCACAGGGAACGGAGAGAGGAATTTCAGGCTTCAATAGGAAAAATAATCGGCATCTCAACAAAGACGAAGAAACATATGGAAGCTTGAATACAGTGAAGTGATAAATTATTGTATTTATATTATTTTTTGACATCTCATAAAAGCTAAAGAAGAATACGGAAGTCTGGGCATTTACGGGGCTGATAGAGTTGTTGAATGTTACACGCGTGTAAAGTGATCGCTTAAACCAGCCTATGACGGTCATTAGCCCCATAAATGCCCAGTATTCCATATTCTTCTTCATCTTTGATGAGATGTCAAAAAATAATATGACAAAAACTCCTGTAATTGGAGATAATCCAGATTTTGTGAACAAGTACTTGGACACACTCAAATGTTGTAAAAAAAATTGTTTCAATTAATCTGTTCGATACTGTATATAACTTTGAGGAAGTGGTAAAACGCCACTAATCATTTTGTGCGTAGACTTTTTGATAGCGAAGCAGAGCCGCCTTAGTATATCGCATGAGATTATATGCGTGAATTTTATGTGTTCCATATTTCGAAGCCATTAATGACCGGAATTTACATTTTAATAGTGGGTTATTTATTTAAACGGTCCACTACCAACTTTGTAACACGAATATGTTGTTTGGTAGTCAACCAAAATTATTATATACATATAAGCAATGCCCGCCAATGTACTTTTTTTTAATATGTTTATTTTCTGTACATGAAGTTTAAATAAATGAATATTGTACATTGCATATTATTTTTTGACATCTCATCAAAGATGAAGAAGAATATGGAAAAATATTTACGGGGCTGACAACCGTCATAGGCTGGTATAAGTGATCACTTTACACACGTGTAACATTCACCAATTCTACCCATTATTGACAACCACACTACTCAAATTCTTGGAAGTTATATATATGAACCTATTGTGAAAAATTGCTCTTGAATCATTAGAACTTCACTAGAGACATCTATTGGTGAGATGATAAGAAGGTTTTTATTGAGCAGAAACTCTTTTATTAGTAATATATTATTAGATTAAAACCAATATTTTTAGCTTTTCCACTTAATTTTTATTTGACCAGCGACCGGGTTTCGTCGTTACCGACGTCACCAGTCTGATGATGTCGGTAACGACGAAACCCGGTCGCTGGTCAAATAAAAATTAAGTGGAAAAGCTAAAAGTATTGGTTTTAATCTAATAATATATTAAAAATGCAATTCCATCACGAAGTGTCAGTGGATAATATAAATCTATCTTTTATTAGTATGTGAGGTCCGAATCCTGGATTATTATCACACACATGAGAAACGCCAGAAAATATCATTTTCATTTTTATCATTTAAGCTTATAATTTGACCAGATAATTTATTTACAACATTATGAGTGTGTCCAAATACTTGTTCACAAATCTGGATTAAACCGTATTTGTGAACAAGTATTTGGACACACTCAAAATATTGTACATTGCAGCTGTTCTGTTTACAAATCGCTCACTCCTTTCAAGAACGTCATAAATCAAAAAACTTGATTTCCCAGGAGAACGTTTTAAAGTTTAAAAATATAATACAAAATATTAAAAATAAATATCAAGCCATTTATTTAACTTTTTACTGTGCAACAGATCTTTTTAGTTAAAACCTGAAGGTTTTTTCTACGTGTGAAAAATATTTAATTTATTTAAAAGAATAATAAAACAATACCTTTTCTTCAAAATGCAAAAACAACTCTTTCTGACCTGTAGCGGGTAAATATGAAGTTAAAAATATGCCTCTTTTGCTGGGATACAGTACATTTTTTAGGCATTCCGAAAACATGAACAACTGAAAATTGACGATTTTTGATTTATGACGTTCTTGAAAGGAGTGAGCGAAATGTCAAATATGATTGACGTACGACACCATTTGCAAAAATTATAACCTCTTGTGATTAATTTTGCACCATCCTGTACAATTTGTCATGAAAAAGTTGAATAGTATAATAACCCAGGCAAAATGTTCTCGGTTACACTACAATTTTAAATAAAATTTAAGCCTTTCTATACTATAATATCAGCAGGTCGAATGGTTTGTCCCACCAACTTTATATAATATTGGGGAATCGAAGAATACAAGAGCCGTGGCACGCATCGATCACACGACCAATTACTTTCAACAGTGATCATTCATCCTGCCTTTAGTTCTCATGGACCGCAACTTCGTGTAGAAGTATTTTGAATTCAGGGTTAAATTCCTTTAAACCACACGATATTTTAACTCGTACTTTCTAAAAACAGTTACCTTGTCAGCTGTGGCAAATAAAAGCCAAGCATTTTTAGGCGCTCATTTATTTTCTTCTTCTTCTTCTCTATTCTAGTCCTTATTACTGAAGGATGTGACCCTTGTGGAAGCAATACTCTTCTCCAGTTATCCCTTTGACTGCGCTGCACGTAGCGCTCCAAACACCAGGTGCCTGTTTTTATTTGATCGGTCCATCGTGTTGGGATCTTCCTCTCCTTCTGGCAAATTTATAGCATTTTTAGACGCTTGATTAGTGCCCACGCTGACGCTGCATCATTTTTTTTCTCTTTATCTTAGTCGTCATTACTGAGGGTTGTGGCCCTTGTGGAAGCAATGACTCTTCTCTAGTTATACTTTGACTGCGTTGCACGTAGCGTTCTATCCACCGAGGTGCCTGCTGCTATCTTAACTTGATCGGTCCATCGTGTGGGGGTCTTGCTCTCAATCTCTTCTTCTCAAGGCTACAAATTACAACCAGTTGTTCTAGGCTATCCTCATTGCCACCGCAACGTGTCTTAAGAACTGAAGAATACGTCGTGTACATACATTGACCAGATTCAACCCATCCATGTGTTACTTACTCGTGACGAATGGACTTGTTGGTACGTCTAGCTGTCCATAGATTTCGGAGCATGCGCCTCCAACACCACATTTCGAAATCGTTAATTTTTCTCCTTTCTGATGCTTTTATGGTCCATGTTTTAGCTGGTTTGGACATGTTAAACGTTTAAGTGATGAAAGAACGATTAAACAAAGTGGCGAATATGGTTAGCAATAGAATCAGAAGAGGATCGATGAAAACTTGGCACGATCAAGTAATTCCAATACTTGAAAGTGGAAGGGGCAAAGAATGTTTGCGAAGACATCAGCAAAATCAAGATGACAAAACTGTGTCCGACATCATGACGTATGGGATCGAAAGTAGAGCGAATACCGTTGGCACAAAAAACGCACTTAGTGTCAGAAATGAAGACTTTAAGAAGCATATCACGCATGAGTCTTCGAGATAGAATTAGAAATGCCAGGATAAGAAAAATATGCGAGATCGAAGATGTCGTTAGGTGGGGAAGGCAATGAAGGAGACAATGGTACACGCATGTGAGGAGAATAGAACCATCCAGACTCCCCCACATCGTACTGTACGGCAAACCCCATGGTAGACGACTCCCGAGGAGACCACCAAAGAGATGGATCGATAGCTGGGAATCGACATCGCAGGAGGCTAATCCCTCTTAAAAACAGGTCACAAGGCCTGCACCAAAAAGAAGAAGAAGAAGAAGAGATATCTTCATGATGTTTACTTATAACCCTTATCCGCACCCAATAGTGCATGGGGCACTGTATCGAATTGACACAGTGTTATCTTGATCATTACTTATTTGAAGGCAAGGTGATCACTCTTGCGCGTCAGGAATCAGTCCAGGTTAATATTAAATAAATATTACAGTGTAAAAATCACTAACAATTATTTTCATCCCCCCTGGGAATCGAACCCGGGACCTCCAGCACGGTAGCTAAACACGCTGACCATTACACCGCGGAGGCGGACAAAACTTACTACAACTTACTTACTAACTACAAAACACATTATTTTCTCAGTCCGTTTTAAATTCGTTCCGTGTTATTAATTTAGGAGATTACATTTCCTTAGTTTTCGGAACAAACCGAGATTTCTTAGGAACATCTCGCTGATTAATTAGGCATTCTTTTCAATTTCCAGAAAATTCCCATCCCGTGTTGGCAAAAACAATGTTAATTTATTTAAAGATTTCGGTCTTCGTTTCGCGGCTTTTGTCTCGCGTAAGAACTATACTTTGTAGCCATTGTAGCGCAGTGGGCGTTTCATTACCCCCAAACTCCCGATCAGACCCTCGTCTGGTCGTGGATTTAATTGTCGCTTGGGCAATTGATAGGCCCTTTCTCTGCCATTTTGGTCTCACCATTGCTCGACGGTGTGTACTTGCCCATTGCCCAAGGTCATACATATGTGGACCAGTTATAATTTATACCGCAGAGATAAACTAAAAAAATAATATGTCGTAATTGTATCAGATATTCTCAAGTTTTCTTAATCAAATTCTTCTTCTTTTTCTTCTTTGTTATACAAAGATCCTTATTCTTAAAATAATCATCTACTACTACTACTACTACTACTACTACTACTACTACTAACATCACGCCGTTTCCCCGCAGGGGTAGGCAGAGAGGACGGCCACGAGAGAACGCCACACTTTTCTGTCCTGACAAACACTCCTCGCCTCCTTCACATCCATACATCTAGTCATACATGCCCTCCGATTACGCACACTTTTGATACTGCCAGATTTTAGGTTCTGATTGATCTGATCGTGTCAAGTCTTTTTCGGTCGTCCTCGTTCTGTTTTCCTTCTCACATTCGTCACATATATTTTCTTAGTAATTCTCTCGTTATCCATTCCCTCCACATGTCCATACCATCGTAAAGAACCCTTCCTAATCTTTTCATTTATTCCTCGTTCAGCCTTACATTCTTTTCTATATCTTTTGATTTAAAATAATCATCTTCTCTCTTTTATATCTTTTTATTTATTATCGCCCTGGACTGTCTGCCACCTTTTTCGCAAGATTAGTCTCCTTGCCTTCGTATAATCAACGACCAAGATAATACTGCATCAATGCGATTCCGTGCTCTATGTGCCAGGCGTGCGGATAAGGGTTAGAAAAAGAACAAGTTTTTCTTTGCACAGTTGCTTCGGTCACTTTGTGATAATACAAGTATGCACCCGTTTTTCATTTACTTAGTAAATACCACTATTTATGAAAGTCTATTGCGACACGTATTTCGATTGATGCGGAATGCATCGAAACAAGTGTCGAATAGATTTTGAGAAGTAGTGGTATTTTCTAAAGAAACATTTATTTAAAATTGAAATGAATAATATCACAACATTACGAGTGTCTAAATACTTGTTCACAAATGGGGTTTTCTCTACTCAGGAGTTATTTTTACATTTTTACATCTAAACAAAGATGAAGTAGATTATGGAAGTCTGAGTGATAACAGGGCTTATAATCTGTCATAGGCTAAGCGATCACTTAATTATACACATGTAATATTTACAATTCTACCCATGATTGATAAGCACACTTCTCAAATTTCCCTTTTTTTACCTTTTTAAAAGGTCTCTGCTGAATAAAATCTTTTCTCAAACCATCAAAATTGCTGTTGCGAACTCATAGGTCTCAAAATTTTGGTTGTCAACCATGGGTAAAATGGTGAATGTTGCACGATGGTATAGTAATCACTTAACCAGCCTATGACAGTTCATAAGCCCTGTAAATACCTAGACTTCAATATTCTTCTTCATCAACGTTGAGACGGAAAATAAAAAGGTAAAATAAAATAAAATAAAACATGAAAAATACTATTTATTTTCTCATTTAACTGTTACTTCGTATTTAAAACATATATTTTGGTATGATCTATTTGATGCCTTTTGGATTTAAACTCAACTTTCTAATAAAATAAAATGTCCCAGGATTATATAGGGTTTTCATTTCCTATTCCATTTCCAATCAACTCGGTTGATTCACAAACTGAACGGGGAAGTAATAACTGCAATATCATTTGACAAGAATCAATCATCGTAACCTAGATCCTGAACTGCTGATATACGAGTATATCTCTCTGTGGAATAAGTTCCTTTATTGGTATCACGATTACTTCAACTCGGCGACCTGTGCTAGTCGATTAGCTTTTGGAAGTGGGTCGTTCGTGAACGACTGGATCTCAAAGATCCGTTCATTTGAACTGGTTCAGTGATCGGATCTTAATTTTGGGTTTATTGAGTTCAAAGACCGGATCTGAATGTTTAGTGATTCTCGTTCACGAACGTTGATTCGTTCACAGGTCGATGATTCTCTGGTGCAATAATTTACATGATTCACTCACCCATTTATAAATTACAAATAAAAATTTGTTTTCATTCGTCGCTCACTTTGTGTAAACCACATTAAAAACTTTTTAAAAGTGGTATTACACAATGTGAACGATGAATGATAAGGAGAGTGTTTCATTACTTTACCACAAACTTAACAATGCTTTTGATATATAAAATATAGAACAATTGTTTCTTACCACTTGAGTATTATATTGTTATGACTGGAAGCTTCAGATGCTTCCATTTACAGGTTTTAATAAAAAATATATTTTAACAAAAAGAATGAAGCATCTGCAGCTTCCGAAACTAGTCGTAACAATAACTCACGTTGTAAAAAAATCGATTGTTTTATTTCAAATTATACGAATCAAAAAAATATCATGACTCAATTTTTAAATCAATAAAGGTGATTTTGTTAACTGGTAAATGTCGTAGTGTAGTGGTAAGCTTGTTTGGCTGCCATTCTGAAGATCCCGGTTTAATTACCTAGAAAGTCAATAATAGTGATTTTTCACTGTAATACTTCTTGAATATATCACTAGACTGGTAAGCGCAAGGCTGACCTTCATGAAGATAAGAGGCTACTTCGATAACATTTATTCTGTACAAAGCAGTTCCCTATGCACCACTGGGTTTCAAAAAGGGCTTAAAGAAGATAAAAAAAATATATAAGACTTTTTATGTGCTTGTTAATGGGATTTGTGATGAAAACTAATTTTATTGATTGGTCGTTTATCCCCTCCCCTCTCCCCGCTGACGTGTTTTAGTGTGACGTGCTTTAAAGTTTTCAGTTGATGTTATTAATAATTGACAGAATAAATTAAAAGATCCATCGTTCAATTGATCCGTTCATAGTGATAACTTAAATAATATAGGTCCACCGATATAGATCTTCTCAGTAACCGGATCCTACTCACCTCTTTAGCTTTATCTAATGTAACTATGCACTTTATACCCACATGTTATAAAGAGTACTTTATACCAAGACGCATAAAGAACTCAATTCAATGTTTTCTTTGTAGTACCGTAGTGATACTTATTGTGCTCCAGTAAAACTGTTTCAAGTAGGAGAGTAATCATGGTGTACCCTTTATTACGACACGACTTTTTTGATGTGAAATATATTCGAGGGAAAATTACCAAGAAAAGACTTTATTCTGCAAAAGATTGGAAAATAACAGAGAAATAAAATACAGTAAGCCCCCATATAACGTTGAGATACGTACTACGTTATCGGAGGGAACCTTAAAGGGGGTTGCTGTATTTCACAATAAATTTAAATTTTAAATTATTCATTTCAGTAAATTCCCCCAGTAAAAATTAAATTTAAATATTAACCCCTTACAACGTTCCCTACGATAACGTTGTACCTATCTCAACATTAAATATTGTGTCATATAAAGATAATCAATGGCTGGCAGGTTCAGCGAAAGAGTAATATGTATATAAATTAAATATAATGGGTCGTAAAAGTTGCTTTTTGTAACCAATACTTAATAATGATAAAATAAATAAATAAAAATATATATGTGTATGCTCGATAAAAACAACACAGCGAATTAAATATTTTCGTATTTCGTTTGGATATTGTTAATGTATAGTTTAAAAAAAATAAGATGGAGGATGTTCAAAACATGAACGTTTCTTATAAAGTGATCACTTAAGCCAACCGATGACAAGTCGTGATCCCTCTAAATGACAAAAGATTCACATAAATAAATTTGTCTCCGTGAGACATCTATATTACACGTCAATATATTATTTAGGTTCTTAGAAAGATTACTAACTCTGTTTAAAAGCTTGTAAGCCGAAGTTGGGAGCGTAATTACTTTAGAAAATTAATAATGTTCCTTTAAGTTTTAAGGCTTAGGTAAGCGAAACTTGATCTGTTGACTTTGAACTCGACCACAAGTTGAGTAAGTTGAGGTTAATTATATACGTGTGCTGTATCCCCTTTTATGTCATACAATGGCTGTGCGGTGCTTTTATTCTAGTGCCTAACGGGCCTACTCCACTAATACAAGGTAGGTAGGTAGGTAAGAGTAAAAAAAACTTGCGCCGAACAACAGCTGTATATAAAAATAACCCCTTTTTGTGTGCCCATAGGTGCAGCGGGTGCAATGGCCGCCGACCAGCGCCAATGCGCCGAGTGCGCACGCGCCTAGCCGCGCTCGGCTCCCTCCGTCGGCGCTCGGGCCTTTCCGTCACCCCTCGAGAGACTCCGGCGCCCTGCGTCCCTCGGAAGGCATCGCTTTTCCTCGGCAATCTCCGTCCCGCATCGTGCGCTCCCGCCTCCCGCAGCGCGAGTCGCCCCCCAGTCTGCGCCGCGCGGCCGTCACGCGTGCTCGTGTGTGTCCGTCGCCTGTCCGCCATATGTGCTCACGCTGCCGCATCGACGCATTGTCACTGCGCGCATACACAACTGCGGTGTCTAATACCCATTTTCGGCCAAACGCACACCAGTGAATGAAGAATTTATCGATCCCGAACGCATTGTTTATTTGTCACGTGTGAAAAATAACAAAATACCTCCTCTCGGAAGCAAATCCTCGCACGTTTCCTCGATGTGTTTGGTAACTTTCGATGTGTTTTACGAACAGTTTGTATTATTGTGGAAGATCGTGCGATCGCTCGAATAATCTGTGAACATAACCGAATTCGCTATTATGCACTTTGTCAACATTGCACAATATCCGCTGAGCTAGCATTTTTCGTGATTTCGCAAGAGAGGCGAAATATATTTTCGTGGGCTAAACTACCAAATTTTGAAAAATATATTCCTAATTTTGTGTTAAATCAACCGCTTTCCGATAAATAAGATAACATTTGATAACAATATAAAATTAAATAACATTATTTTAACTTTTCTCTCATTGGTTTCACATCTTGCTGAAACCAGCTAATATTAAAAGAAAAAAGTCGATTTATATTATTGAGCATTATAACGAAATATATGTTTATATTATATTGATATAAATAAATCGGGAAACTAATCAGACAGCCCACGCGCGATCTTAACATTCAGGGGCTTTATAAAGTTCAATAAAAAAAAGTTTTCACGGCGCAGATATTTTTTTCTGTGTGTATCGATACCATGTGTGACGGTTGTCAGGCGGCCCTCGCCTTTGGCGGATAGTGATCCGGTCGAGTGGTTTAGTACTCGCCTCCAGTGCAGTGGGCAGTGTAGTTGAGTGGCCAGTGAGGATGGAGACGACGAGGCTGGTCGCCCTGACCGCCCTGGTGCTGGCTGCTGTCGGCTCCGGGCTGGCCACGTGGCAGGACAACGTCAGGCCCAAGATGTTCGTCCAATTAGGTGAGGTCACCAAACTGTATTTTTGTATTGTGTCACCTTCTGACACCGGGAGCGATGGATGACTATTACGTAACAAAAAAAGTTCATTCGGTAGAACGCCTATTATTTATGTGGTTGGAAAATGATAACGATGTAAACCTTTTTTATATGTCCAAAATGAGTAAGGGAAATTACTCATCGGGAATATTATATATGCGACTTATGTATGACATATCGCTCACTCCTTTCAAGAACGTCATAAATCAAAAAACTTGATTTTTCAGGAGAACGTTTTTAAAGTTTTAAAATGTAATACAATGTATTAGAAATTAATATCAAACCACTTATTGAACTTTTTACTGTCAATAGAACTTTTTAGGTAAAACCTGGAGGTTTTTTCTCCATTTGAAAAATATTTAGTATATTTAAAAAAATAATTTAAAAAATACATTTTCTTCAAAATGCAAAAACAACACTTTCTGCCCTATAGCGGGTAAATATTAAGTTGAAAATATGCCGCTTTTGCTGGGATATAGTACATTTTCTGGGCATTCCAAAAACATGCACAACTGAAAATTGACGATTTTTGATTTATGACGTTCTTGAAAGGAGTGAGCGATATGGTTAAATAATAAATGAAGTATGCTTTAAGTATGTAAATCAAACACTAATTTGAGTCTACTAAAACGGTTATTTTATTTTTTACAACAACAATTCTGTGACAATAATTGTTACTCCTTGAAAGGGCAATTTTTGAACTAATGCTAGTTAAACATGTAAGAAAACGTTAGTTGGTGCATTTTTGCAGAACAATTTAATAATGTACAACAATAAAAATGTTTCAGCCTAGGTTTGAATTAAAAAATATAAGTATATAAAATACAAACGCAATTGCAAACAAACTAATTTTGTTGCAAATAAAATAAACACCTAGTCAATAAATACCTTTTTATACAGAATTGTAATACTCAGCATTTAAATTCATCGTTTTATCAGGTTGACATCAATTTATTAATTTATATTTCATCGTACTCATAAAAACAAACTACAATAATGTACCCTCACTGAGTTTTCCTTTGCCGAAAGCATATTTTACAATATTTATTTAAAACTTACATGAAAGAAAATTGTTTATGACATGCAATCAAATACGACATGTCCGAATCATGCGATCTATTTCAGATCTATCCACCAACATTATCCATTTAAGAATAGCTGTTTTATATTTGGTTTATTCTTTTAATGAGATTATGGATAATAGAAGCAGGTTGTACAACTCTATAGCATAATAATCAAAGTTATTTTGACCATAGAGGTATGTGTTCGATGTGTTTGGATCTATATTACACATATTATACAATATATTCGATAATAGTTTAATATGTAACTAAATTAATTGAACAACTAACACAAAATATTCAACTGATCTCTAAGGTTCGGAAAGCTCCGAATAAAAGTTTCTTGAAAAGCTCTAAACTGTTTTTTTGGGATACTTTATTGAAAATGTAAAATTCACAGAATGAAATAGATAGTGTTAAATCAAATTAATCGTAATGAAATGTTGAAACGATTTGAAAATATTTCAGAATATTTCAATGAGTTTTTAGTGTTTTTTGTTTATTGTTTTTTTACCGGATACCGGTCTCGTTTTTATTACTACATTTTTAGAAACTAAATGTTCAGTTTCTTATCTTTTTAAAAATATAAATAGTTCTTTTGTTTATACTAAAATATTTATTTACTACGATAAGAAGAAAAAGTTTGAAAAAAACTCCATACTTAACTTAAAGTTTTCACCTGAGTATTACTTACATAAGCCGACAATGCATATGGTAAAAAAAAACCTCATGTAAAAGTAGAAATGTGTATTTAAGTTCTAATGTAAGTACCACTTCCGTTCGTTTCGCTCTCCAGCGTCGATGTCATCCTTCAATGTCACGAGAAATATGAAACGAGTTGAACGTAAGATCAAATAACCCACAGCCGTACAATAAAACATCTTAATCACAGAAATACGACAAAATCGGAATCAAAAGATGATTTATAATTTATAATAATGTGCCTCAAAAGGCACTTACAATTATTTATCTTCCTGTTAAATTTATTACCCTACGCCTTCCACTTCATTGTGAATTCTACGTTTATGTAAAATATCTCAAAAACACAGCCTTAAAGCTTTTGTGGAACTTTTATTCGGAGCTTTCTCGAACCTCAGAGAATCAGCAAAATATTTGGTGTAAATTGTTCATTTCCTAAAGTTATATATTATACTGTTTAAACTTGTTTTACCGAACTTATAATAAAATTATATGAAATTATATGAAATTAAGATCTTAAAATACAGAAACACATCAAACAGAATCTAGCACATATGAACCTCTTTTTGAACTTTGATAAGCATGCAATAAAGTTGTACAATCTGCTTTCATTATTTTTAAAGTCATTAAAAATAGAAACTTAATAAAAATGAGCCATTTACGATTTGTAAGATGACCTTTAGTATATTATACTAAACGTCTTCTATCAATATTTATGTAAAATACGAATATGTAAAACACAGAAATACATCAAACAAAATCTAACACCTACCTCTTTTGGTCAAAAGAACTTTGATGACATGTAATAAAGTTGCACAACCTGCTTCCACTATCCACAAAGTCATTAAAATATAAACTATTTATAATAGAGCTATTTATAAATGGATAATGGAAGTGGGCAGATCTGAAATAGATCGCATCATTCGGCCATGTCGTATTTGAGTGCATTAACAATTTTTTTGTATGTAAATGTAAATATAATATTTGCCCTTGGCGTGAGAAAACTCAGTAAGGGCAAATTACTGTAATTTGTTATTAAGAATTATGCATGTGATGAAATAAATAAATACAATTTTATAAAGTGGTTATCAGGAGAGAAAATAAACTTTTTTAAACAGAATAAACACTGTATATTTTAAACGTTTATTTTGTATTTTTTCTTGATTTTTTTCTCAGATGCTTAAACTCTTTACTCTAAAAGCGGTTGAAAAAATAAGTATCAACAAAAAAGTGTTGAAAAACAAATTTGTTTTATTTTAAATGTTTATAAATTGTGCCAAAAGGTATTTGCGAAAAACATTCAAGATAAAATAGAAAATAAAAGTGTAAAATGCAAAGTTTTTAGAAAATAATATTCGAACGTGTGTAAGATGGAATTGCAATTTGCATGACGTGTTGGAAGCGGTTAGAACTCAAAGCGATAAACTGCATGGCCAAAACTCATTTTCCAAATCCGGTTTTACAGCATCCTTCACAAAGTCAAAGGTATCCCAGGGCTTAACTAGCTTGAAGACTAACGATAAAATATTTAAAATATTCTCGTTAACTTTGTGTAATACCTCTTTATACAATACTTTTAATATACAAAAGTTATTTAAAATATGACTACGATAACACATCATCCAGTGTAAATCCCGAGAATGCGATTTGAAAAGTAATATTTGCAAATCACAAAGAGATTTTTTTCAGAGTACAGATGTGTTGGAAATAACTCGTAATAACACAACAGTAATATTATTTTTTGACATCTCATTAAAGATGAAAGATGATATTTTTTCATCTCACCAATAGAACTAGAACTTCACTAAAGACATTTATTGGTGAGATGAAAACATATCATCATTCATCTTTGATGAGATGTCAACAAATAACATGAAAAACTCCTATTATTGGAGATAATCCAGATTTGTGAAAAAGTATTTGGACACACTGAAAATTTTGTACAACAATAATAAATTTCGGTCTTCTTATTTTGTATTATATTTTGAGTGTGTCCAAAAATGTTGAGAATAAAATAATCTGGTCCAACAAAATGTTATCAGATTGTACAAATTAATAGGTAATTTAAGTTATTTCGATCAAAGGAGGTATGTGTGATTTTGTTTGATGTTTTCCTGTGTTATGATGGATCTTGTTGCTTAATGTTTAATGTACGTTACCATAAAAAATGTTAATCGTGAATTGTGATCAACAAGCTTTGCTGGTAGGTTCTTTCTTGTGTTATGTGAGAGTAATTCTTAAAAGCACATATAAAGATAGTTTTAGCATATAACGTTTTCTGACACGTGACATTAGTTTTGACATGAAAAAAATTGTAACACGCCGTTTTAGTGATGGGTTCTTAATGATAGCAGCTGTAAAGTTAACTTTTATGACATGACGTACACGGCGTAATGATTATCCGTCTAGCCATTATTTTTTCCACTCGAATTTATCATCTTATTTTAATGCTATCCTCATACCGCTCACTCCTTTCAAGAACGTCATAAATCAAAAATCGACAATTTTCAGTTATACATGTTTTCGGAATGCCCAGAAAATGTACTATATCCCAGCAAAAGAGGCATATTTTTAACGTAATATTTACCCGCTACAGGGCAGAAAGTGTTGTTTTTGCATTTTGAAGAAAAGGTATTGTTTAATTATTTTTTGAAATATACTACATATTTTTCAAATGGAGAAAAAACCTTCAGGTTTTACCTTAAAAGATCTGTTACACAGTAAAAAGTTCAAAAAGTGGCTTGAGACTTATTTTGAATACATTGTATTATATTCTTAAACTTTTAAAACGTTCTCCTAAAAAATCAAGTATTTTGATTTATGACGTTCTTGAAAGGAGTGGGCGATATGGCGAGTGGTAAAAGTCCCAAACCACAATGAACACACTTTTTGGTAACGAACATAGAACTACAGGATCCAAAACACAGAAACATATAAAACAAAATCTAATACATCCTTTAATTGGGAAAAAAACTTTGATTATTATCTAATTAAGTTTTACAACCTGCTTCAATAACCCATAAAGTCATTTTATTTATTGTTTCGGCATTAACTTTATGGTAAGACATGTTACAATGATTAAAGAAAACACTTGTTTTTTACCACTTGAGTTTTATTATAGACAACATGTTTCAGAAGTTAAACTTCCATCATTCAGGTCTGTATAATAAATACAATAATATTTATTATACATACCTGAATGATGGAAGTTTAACTTCTGAAACATGTAGTCTATAATAAAACTCAAGTGGTAAAAAATAAGTGTTTTCTTTAATCATTACCCATAAAGTCATTAGAAATTTAAACTTAATATAAAAAGAGGTATTCTTAAATGGATAATGGAAGTGGGTTAATCTGATAAAAATCTTATCATTTGGCCATGTCGTATCGGATTGCATAATTAATTTTCTTTCATAATAATTATATAAATAAATATTGTAAAATGTGCCCTCGGCACGGAAAACCTGAGTTTAGTTCATTATTCGTAAGTAAATTCTTTTTTCATATTCTTTTTTGACATCTTATCAAAGACAATGAAGAATATGGAAGTCTGGGTATTTACGGGGCTGATGACCGTCATACGTTAGTTTATGTGATCACTTTACACACATGTAACGTTCACTAGTTCTACCCATTTTTGACAACCACACTACTAAAATTCTTGGAAGTTCTATACATATGAACCCATAAATACAAAGTGTCCGTACCCAATAATACCTGTCACCCCCGTATATTCTACCCAGCTTCCATATTCTTCATCATCTTTGATGAGATGTCAAAAATAATTTGAAGAAAACTCCTAAAATTGGAGATAATCCAGATTTTATCAACAAGTATTTGGACACACTCGAAATGTTGTAAAATACTCTTTTTCCTAAAAATTATCGCTGAAACGGTTAGCAATAACTTTGCATGGGAAAAATACCATTTGGTTCTCAGAATTCATTCCAGTGTGTCAATCATCGCTTCAATTATTCTGAGAATTTCCATTCGCTTTGTATCTATGTTAGTAATTAATTAAAAACATTAGGTATTACTCAAATTATGTCGGGTTGTGGTCCCGTGGTTAGTTACGCTGACTTTAAATTAGAGTTCTGGGTTCAAAGCCATTCTAACACAATTTGATGCCTATTCTTAAGAAAGAACTGCTAGGGCTCACAAAAATTGCATGAAATTGAAATATTTGAGAATAAATAATAAAAATACAAATATTTTCTTTAAAAATTGTGTCTTTCTTGGAATATCAGTTTTATAATTTTACATAATTAATTCAGTTGATTAATTCATTTTTAATACACCGACGAACTGTATAAAAAATACTTTTAAGCTATCAATACGCTAATAACTTTTTTATTCAAATCAGAGACATCAATGGAAATATAGGATATGTTAAAACAGTGTTATCAAATGAGAATCCGATTATAGACAGAGATTATTATGATTCTGTAAAAATCTAAATGAAGATACAATTTAAAATTGTCAAAATATAAATTAATATATAATACGTTCGTTGAAAATCTTAAATTTTCCAAAGTTACTCACCGATTGCTTTGAAATTTTGACACAACGTTGAATTCGAATACGAGCGTGTGTTTTATATCCACCTGTGATAGGCCTTTTTACCTATAATAAGTGAATAAAAAAAACTTTTTTTGACGGCAATGGCAGCGCCATCTGTTAAGAAGTTATATAAAAGTTGCTCATTACGAACTGCGTGCTTCTTGACAGCTGCAGTATATTCGATTGCTTTGTTTATTTCATAAATTTTTGATATATATACATATTTATTACTTCACAAGCACTATGAAATCAAGCATACTCGAATTGCAAATGTGTACTTTTTATTTAATATATTTTTTCTTTGAGCAGATTGAGCCATAGAAACGCGTGGCCGGATACAGGTGGTATAATATACAAAAACGCTTTGTTTTCAATATATTCCGTCTTTGTAATATAAACACAATTGTAATATTGAAGTATATATTTAAGTATGTTTTGTTTTTTAAATATATGTTTGAAACGATTACTCACGAAAACGGTGAAATCATATTTAAATTACCTTCAAGTGATGAACGCAAATCAAATGTATATAATTATTTTTGATATTTCATCGAAATAATGATGTGCACATAGGTATGTACGATTTGGAAATGAATACAAAGAGAGGGTAGAACGTCATAGTTTTTTTGAACGTCGCTATTCATTATTAAACATATTATCCATTGGCCATTGCTAAATGACAATACATACTGAAATCTTAAGATAGAAATTATTAAATCAAAGGTGAATTTTCGAAACCTTTAGATTAAATGTAAATAGGTTTTTTTCTCCTTCACACTAATTAACTAACCATCACGCCGCTTCACCGCAGGGGGAAGCAGATAAATTAAAACGCCACATCAATTTGCCTTTACAAACACTCTTCGCCTCTTCTATATTCATGTATCTCCTCATACATACCCGCCTATTATTCCGACTTCTGAGCTGACCACTTTTGCGTATTCTAAATACTTGATTATGATCAAGTTTTCCTCGGTCTTCCTCTGCTTCTATTACCAACCACATTCGCTTCATAAATTTATTGAACTATCTTTCTTTACTCATTCGATTCACGTGCCCAAACCATTGCAACACATTTTTCTTAATTTTATCGATAGTGCTTTTCTCAGCCTTGCATTTTTACTTATATCACAATTCGAACATCTATCATACATGGTTTTACCAAACATCTGTCTAAGAGATCGCATTTTGACTGCTTTCAGTCTATTTTAATCCTTTTTTGCTCCATGCTTCTCTTCCATACAATCGGGTTAACAGCAGGACTCCGTTGTTAAAAATTTCAAGCTGTTTTCTTCAACTATTCGCATTTGGCTTATCGATTAGTAAAGTTTACTACATATTTTAATGAGCCTCGTTATCATTCCTCGTTCGTGTAAACTTCCCTTTTGGTTACATCTCGTTTATATGTTTATACGGCGTTTAAGCGTTCGTACTATAAACATAACCTTTTATCGGTATGTTAAGAACAGGTTTGAATAGTTTCTTGTCGCAACACATTTTTTACGACGTGTAGTTCTTACGGGCCAGTAAATTTTGTAACATACGTGTTACGTTACCGAATAACCAAATTAGTTCAGATATGCCTCAAATGTACCACATATGTATATAAGTAAACGTACATTTTATTGGAAATCAAGTTGAAATAAGATAAAATTTTATAAAAAAATGCTAGAAATTTTTATTACCACTTTTATTTTTGGAACTTTTCTCCAACCGTTTTCGGAAAAGAACCTTGTTTTTATTTTATTTTATTTTTTTATTTATTTGTTCGGGAATTGTACAGCTTTACATTTAAAAAAGTAAATAATAAAAAATAGTTACATTAACAATAATAAACATTACATGACATTAACAAAAATAGTTACATTAATAAATTTCATTAATTGATTCGGCGGTCACTTTGTGGTGAAATCTATCCATTTTTAATTAATATTTTTTTACTTAGTAAATACCACTTTTTCTTAAAATCTACTATGACATGTGTTTCGATGCATACCACATCATTTTCAAATACCGTATGTGAAGCTGATTCTAAATTTTAGAGTTGGGTCCTTGGAACGTTGAAGGTTGAAGAGGGGTTTCTTTTTTTATTTGATTTTTAATTTTTTAATTTTTATTTCTTATCAGCGGGAACATAGTATGAGTAGTGTGGTTGTCAATCATGGGTTCAATTGGTGAATGCTACATGTGTGTAAAGTGATCAATAAAACCAGCCTATGGGGGTTGTGAGCCCTGTTAATGCCCAGACCTCCATATTCTTTCTTTTTCGTCTACGTTAAGATGTTTTTAAGAACCAAACATCGTCGTCAACTCCAGTTCAATAGCACTATAAAAATAAAACAAATCTCTCTCTCTATGTATATTTTATCACCGTTTAGTTGTAGGGCATAAAATTAGAAATGTGTTACACAGAGTTAGTTTATGATAAATGCATTCGTGACACTAAAATGATAAGGCGTTCAACTGGCACTCGCTTTTATTATTTACTGCCTCAGGCCAGAAAGAAATAATATTCAATGTTTCATTCTTATTGACCGTTATAAAATAGTTTCACACAATTTACGAAAACAGATACATCTCTCACTTCTTTCAACAACGTCATATATCAAAAAATCGTAAATTTTCAGCTGTGCATGTTTTCGGAATGCCCAGAAAATGTACTTTATTTTAGTAAAAGCGGTATATTTTTAACTTAATATTTTCCCGCTACAGGGCAGAATGTTTTGTATATACTCACGTGTTGTAAATAAATGTTATATGTATTAGCTAACTGAAGAAATAAAAAAAATCTATTGCGACACTCTCGTCAACACGTGTCACTATAGATATCAAAAAACTAACTAACCATCATGCCGCTTCCCCGCAGGGGTAGGCAGAGAAAATAGAACGCCACGCCACTCTGTCCTTGCAAACATTCCTCGCCTTTTCCACGTTCATGCATCTCCTCATACATACCCGTCGATTGTTGTTTCGACTCTTAACCTGACCGCTTTCAAGTATTTGGCATACCTGATCGTGCCAAGTTTTTCTCGGTCTTCCTCTGCTCCTTTTTCCAATTACATTCGCCTCATAAAATTATTTTACCGTTCTTTCCTCACTCATTCGTTCTACATGTCCAAACCATCTCAACACACCTAGTAAAATTTTAATTAAAAATACCAAGTAAAATTTTAATTAAAAATGGGTTATAAGCTACAACAAAGTGACCGCCGAAACAATTGACGAATTATTTATTTGTTGAAATAACATGCGATAACGAAGACTTTGTTTGCGAATTTTCAAAAGAGAAACTATAATATTCTAAAATTGTAAAGATTTAAGACCATTGAACGCAGATAAAATATTAAACGTCACAAAAAATACTGCTGATACCCGGTTCATAAAGTTCAACATCTGTTTGTTGACCCACTGCTCCACACGGTCCTAAGTCTTTGATTGGAAGCTTCGAATAACGCTCCTCGGCTAGATATACTTAAGTCACACAATCGTCTGCCGGCATTAAGGAGACCTTGTGCGGGCTTGTGATCCCGATACGAATCTTAATAACTAGGAATTCATAAGAAACCGCCAGACAGCGGGTAAAGGCCCGCATCCATTTCGCTGATAATTTAAAATGCCAATTTAAATATTAATATTAAAAACAATCATGAATACAATTTTGTAATATTTTTGCTGTTAACAATTATAATTTGG